>NC_142142.1:22077693-22382117 GCF_024610735.1 Ursus americanus | reverse complement strand
GTACCAACGGACTTAGAACCCCCTGCCCTGAGGTTTGAGTTCCTGTTTCATGAAGCCCCCCCATTCTAATATCAACTAGTACCATGAGGTACCAATATTAACTGAACAATATCCCCTTGTCAGAAGTCTGAGGCCAGTTCTGTGAAGGCCTTCCAAAAGTCACCAGATTCTAATACATCTAACCACTTCCTTGTCTTTTTCCAAACCTAGGGGTTTCCTCCAGCTCCTATCCCCATATTCTTTCAGTTTCCTTTTTAATTCTCAAATCTCTTTCATCTACTACTACTATTTGTGTTCAGTTCTCTCTGTTAAAATAACTGGCATTTTTTGTTTTCTCTCATTGGATGCTGACCAATACAGAACATACATACACTCGCGCGCACACTCGCATGAACACACAGCCCTGTCAATTTTTGATAATAAACTATAGAAAATAAAGTTTTTCTTGGCTAATTGGTCATGGGTTAAATTTTTATTTTAGACAAAGTTAAGAAAAACTGAGACAGTAACTAGAGAGTATACTTTGAAGACAAGACATAGGAGAGTATCAGCAATACTCAATATGTATTTAGATTTCATACATTTTACAGATGAAAAACATATATTCAGGTACTCAAATTGTTCCAAACATACTTATAGGTTCTCTAACAACAGAAGCACACATCCATTTTTAAATTAAAATTGGAAATTGCATACCCGAGTTGTACTAGCAAAATATTAAGTACTCAGTAGCCACATTTGCAGACCTACACTGTTGGCTTTCTTGCTCACACTCCATCCTGATGATACAATGACCTATGGATGTAATTTTGGGACCACATGTGGCAGTTGCATGATGCCAAAGCCAGAACACAAGTAAAATACCATTATTCAACAGGATTTCCATTTTTCTCCTGTGTTCTGCCTCTGCATTACCCACAAGACTGACTGAGAAGGGAAGCTCAGGTCTTCCAAGTCAATCTCACAGTAATAGCAGTGCAATACAGGAGTTATTCTGGATAGAATATGGGACCACAGTGACTCTTGAGCCTTTCTTTATTTGTCAGTTCTGAGCTCTGACACTTACTTATGAACTTTGATTCTTAGGTTTACATGCTCTTAGTTAGCAGTTCCTCAGACATGAATTCTGAACACCCTTTTATGTCTTAGCTATTACTTCGGTCTCTCTCCGGATCCATTCCTCACTCCCTATGTTTACCCCAAGGTTTTTGCTTGATTACTTCCATCTTGACACAACTAACACTAGGATTGTCTTCCCTTTGTGATGGAAAAGACAGGAGAAAATTAATACTTGTCATCAATCAGCGCTGCTTCCATTTACAAGCTAAAAACATCACAAGAGTACATCATTTCTGATTTAACAATAAAAATGTCATAATTTAAAAATCACATTTTTGCCTCTGCAGAGAGCTAGCATCACAGTGAAAGCAAGCAAACTGATTACAACGGGTGGCAAGACATGCAGAGGAGAGACAGGAAATGTGAACTGTTTCAGCTTACCAGAATATGAGAGAAAGGGGTATAAAGGGGTAAGGAAGAAAGAACTGAAATTCTAACAAATGTATTCTTTCTAATTCCTGAGAATGCAAGACACAAGGGCAATATATGACCATTTACCAGCTCTTTTCCACAGGTCTCTACTGGATGCCCATGGGAAAGACTGGGAGACCCAAGAGAAGACACATTGGGCCTGTTTAGGTCTGAGGTGCTGGAGATCTCCCTGGAGGATCCATCTGTGCTCTGGGCTACAAGATCACAGGCTATTAACTGGCTGCTGTGTGACAGGCAGAAAAACTGCTCAGGTCACAGATCTTTGATTTGAGGAAAAGATGATGGCTGCTGAGAAATGGGAGGAAACGTTTGCACCTCTACCCAGGTCTCTGCCTTATATTGCCAGGAAAAGATTAGCTACCTCTGGGAGAGGACTAAGAATTCTGCCACCAAACTCCATGCTGTGCTGACACTGGATGAAACCCCCTAAGACAAATCTGGAAGGCTGTACGGCTGTCTTTTTTCTCACTGATATTAAAGAGGCTTTACTGCTTTTTTTCTCTTCTGATAAACATATGTAACTTCCTCCTGAAACTGTGGAAGGAGCCAAGATGTCTATCAACAGATAAATGGGTAAAGAAGATGTGGTACACATATTCAATGGAATATTACTCAGCCACCAGAAAGGATGAATACCTACCATTTGCATCAACATGCATGGAACTACAGGGGATTACACAAAGTGAAATAAGTTTAGCAGAGAAAGACATAGGTAGAACATAAGGAATAGCGCAGAGGACCACAGGGGAAGGGAGGGAAAACTGTAGGGGGAGAAATCAGAGAGGGAGATAAACCATGAGAGACTCTGGACTCCGGGAAACAAACTGAGGGTTACAGAAGGGAGGGGTGTAACCGGGTGATGGGTATTAAGGAGGGCACATGTTGTGATGAGCAGTGGGTGTCATAAGCAATGATTCAATGAATCATTGAACACAACATCAAAAACTAATGATGTACTATATGCTGGCTAATTGAACATAATAATAAAAAAATGATAAATACATGTAACTTTTTCCTGATAGATTGCTTTGTATAAGGATCCAGCTACAGAAAACTCCTTTCATTATTACTACCATTGTGACTTCTTGGATTTTGTAATATGTCTTTCCTGAGCCTCCAACAGATGCTCATCCTCATTGTTATTTGCAGATCATTGTGACATTTTGTACATGACAATAGTTATCCTGGGCCTTCTTGACTCCAGGCTAGAAATAACATTTATATTGCACACCCTCAGTTTTCCCTACTCTCTGCTTTGCCAATCCCACACGTAGAAATTCTGTTTTGATATTTCCAGAAACCCTTGTATCATTTAAAGTAATTTAACAAAACAAAGCTATATGATAAAAAGATATTTTATGAATAATTTGACAAATGAGGTTCTCAAGATAGTATTTCCTATGAATATTTTATACATCAGTTATCATTCTTTGATTAGTTTTTCCTTTGGGAAAAAATATGGGATACTTCTCCCTAGAGAATCATTTTTTTTAGAATTGAAGCCATGTATCTTTTTTCATATTTTACCTTTTAAAGATTTCAATGTGCTTCACATTTATTGCCTTTTCCCCCCTCCCATTTCCTTAGCAAATTTCTCTGAAATTATAAATTTAGTCATGGATCTCTTATTATTAAAGAAAAAAAAAAAGCCGTTCCAAAACACTCTTTTTCTGAATTCTTTTCAACAATTTGCTGTCCTATTTTATTTTGTCATCATATTATTAAAAGCTTGGTCTTGTTTGATATTTTCAATTTCTATCCTGTTTTCATTCTACTACAGTTTGACTCTCATCCTCACCATCTGTTATGAGCTGAATTATGCCACCCCTGGCCCACTTTATAGGTTGCAGTCCTAGTCCCAAGCACCTCAGGATGTGACTGCACTTGGAAATAGGGTCTTTTAAAGAAGTAGTTAAGTTAAAATGTGATCATTAGTCCTCATCCAATATGACTGGTGTCCTTTCTATAAGAAGAGAAAATGTGGACACAGACATGTAGGGAAGGAAGGCCATATGAAGATACTGGGAGAAGACAGACATGTACAAGCCGAGGAGAGAGAAACCAACCTTGCCAATACCTTGATCTCAGACTTCTAGCCTCCAGAATTGTGAGAAAATAAGTTTCTGTTGTTCAATGGTACATGGCAGTCCTAGCAAACTAATCTATCACCCTGCAGATCATGTTTCTGATGTGATTACAGTGACTTCCTCATTGGAATGATGATAGAACAGAAAGATAGGGATTTTCACATCAGACAAATGGAATTTTTTAAATTTAAAATCTTATTTTCATCAATCAGTAGCTCTTAAATATTTAGTCTCTCTAAGCCTCAGTTTTCAAGCTTCTATAAAGGGGATAATAAATACTTACTTTAAATATTAAGAAAAATAGTGTAAATGGAAATGGCTTGCAGAATATAGAGCAGAGATTAATGAAACTTATGTTTTATTTCTTTCCTATTGTCCTATTAGCATGTTTCTTTAATACAGCAGCCCACTGCTATATTGAATGACATAAGTTAAGGATAATTTATTTAATATTTTTTCTCAAACCTTCTACAAACTCTTCCTCTCCCATCCTTATCCTTCTAGTCAGCTCCTACCCCATGTAGAGTTGATGACCTCCCCTCATATTTCAGTGAGAAAATGGAAGTAATTGAATCAGAAGACCCTAATTTTTCCAACACCAAGTTTACAAATGCACATGCATCTACATCCTATTTTTTATGTCCATTCAGGCATAAAAGAAGACCCATCTATAACCATTGCAAAGGCCCACTTCTCCACTGGGCTTTGGACCTCAAATCTCAAGAACCTTTCTCTAGCAGATTTTCCCTCTCACTGACATGTCTCTTCCTCTGTAGTTTTTCATTTCCAGTAGCATACAAACATTCTTTAATACCTTCTCTCTCTAAAAAGAAATATTTCAATTTCTCCTCTGGTTCCTTATCCCCTTCCCTGTTTCCCATCTCTCTGCTCCTTTTCTTGTCAAAAGCTTTTTAGAGCCCACTTAATCTGGCTCCTGATGCTCCCATTCTACCGTAACTGTTACTCTCAGAGATGCAACTACCCCTATGTTTTCAAACCTGATGGGTTCTTTCTCTCCCCACTGTATTAATCTCTTAAAAGCACTTGATACATTTGTTCACTTCCTCATTTTTTTTCCTACATGGCTTTTGTGACTTACTATACTTGTTTCTCTCCTCCCTCATTGGCCAGTGATTCTCATCCTTCTTTACTGACTCACCAGTATCCACTCTTCCTTTCTATAGGGTTTGACAGACTGTGGCTTTTCTTCTCTATTTATTCTGAGAGCCAGTGTGATCTCCACTCCCATGGTGTAAAATAATGCCTATAGGCTAAAGATGACCAAATATATGTCTCCAACTTTTTTCTTTCTTATGAGTTCCATACTCCAAGATCCAACAGACTATTTGGCAGCCTCTCTTCAATATCTCATCACCATATCCAAAAAGGACCCTAATATATACAAAATAGAATTCTTAATTCAGTTTTCTTTACTAAATTCATTATTTGCCTAGTCTTTTCTACTTCAGTAAAGGCCCCTTTGTCTTCCCTAATGCTCCTAATCCTAAGAGTCATCTTGATTTCACTTTTTTTTTCTTTCTAGCATTATATATATTTACACCATCATCTAGTCGCAACACATCCTGTTGGTTTTACCTCTGAAATATGTGTGGGCTCAGTCTCATTCACAATGAGATGACAGTGGGCTCTGTCTTCACTCAATTGGTTGAAATCACTAATGTCTCTTGTTTGGACTAGTGTAACAGAGTAATTCATGTTCCTATAAAAGATCTGGCCTCAACAATTCATTTGTCACAGTAGTCAGGATAACTTTTGAAAATGTTAATTATTCTAAAATTATTTCAGTACCCTGATAAAATCATTTAAAATCTTTCCACTGTTCTTAGGCTTAAGCTGATCTCTGCTGATCTCTTTAACTTCATCTTGTACCAACTGGATGGTACCTCATCTTGTACCCTATGGATGCAAGATTGTAAACACTATCTTTGGCTTTGCTGGTTTCCCTGAGACAAGCCAAGCTCTTTCCTGCCATGGACCCTTTGGATTTGTTCTCACATCCTTAAATATTTTTCCAAAAGAGTTTTCTGGCTGACTACTCACAAGCCCAGGGTCAACTTAGAACTTATTTCCTCAGAAAAGCCAATCTGTCTAAATTGGAAGTTTTCCAAGTAATTCTTTATAAAACACGTATTTTATATCACATTATAATGCTTAATTGAATTTTGTGCTTATTTCTCTATTTCCTGGTTTACATGTGTTTTCCCCCTCTAGAATGCAAGCCTCTTAATGGCAAGGACCTTGCCTGTCTTGTAATTGAGTGCTAAGAACTTTCATATGCATTTATAAAAATATCATATTAATTAAGAACCATCCTGCTCAAGAATGATTCCATAAACCAGGGAATCAAAAATCAATATACACAATTTATGGAGCCCAATGAGAATGAAAACACAATGGTCCAAAACCTATGGGAAACTGCAAAGGCAGTCCTAAAGGGAAAATACATAGCCATCCAAGTCTCACTGAAAAGAATAGAAAAATCTAAAATACAGTTTTTATATTCTCACCTCAAGAAGCTGGAATAGCAACAGAGGAACAGGCCTAATCCATGCACGAGAAACTGGTTGATCAAGATTAGAGAAGAGATCAATGAATTAGAAACCAGGAGTACAGTAGAGCAGATCAACAGAACTAGAAGCTGGTTCTTTGAGAGAATCAATAAAATTGACAGACCACTGGCAAGACTTATCCAAAAGAATAGAGAAAGGACCCAAATTAATAAAATTATGAATGAAAAGGGAGAGGTCACAACCAACACCAATGAAATTGGAAGGATTATTAGAAGCTTTTATCAACAGCTTTATGCCAATAAATTAAGCAGTCTGGAAGAGATGGAGGCCTTCCTGGAAACCTATAAACTACCAAGACTGAAACAGGAAGAAATTGATTTTATAAACAGGCCAATTAATTATGAAGAGATTGAAACAGTGATTAATAACCTTCCAAAAAACAAAACGCCAGGGCCTGATGGTTTTCCTGGGGAATTCTACCAAACATTCAAAGAAGAAATAATACCTATTCTCCTAAAGCTATTTCAGAAAATAGAAACAGAAGGAAAACTACCAAACTCATTCTATGAGGCCAATATTACCTGATCCCCAAACCAGGCAAAGACCCCATCAAAAGGAGAATTACAGACCGATTTCCCTAATGAATATGGACACCAAAACTCTCAACAAGATCCTGGCTAATAGAGTCCAACGGTACATTAAAAGGACTATCTATCATGACCAAGTGGGATTCATCCCTGGGATGCAGGGGTAGTTCAACATTCACAAATCTATCAGTGTCATAGATTTTATCAACAAGACAAAAGCCAAAAATCATATGATCCTCTCAATAGATGCAGAAAAAGCATTTGACAAAATACAGCATCCTTTCCTGATTAAAACCCTTCAGAGTGTAGGGATAGAGGGTACATTCCTCAATCTCATAAAAACCATCTATGAAAAGCCTACAGCAAATATCATTCTCAATGGGGAAAAGCTGGAAGCCATTCCCTTAAGATCAGGAACACGACAAGGATGCCCACTCTCGCCATTATTATTCAAAATAGTACCAGAAGTCCTTGCAACAGCAATCACACAACAAAAAGGGATAAAAGGTATCCAAATTGGCAAAGAAGAAGTCGAACTGTCTCTCTTCACAGGTGACATGATACTCTATATGGAAAACCCAAAAGAATCCACTCCCAAACTATTAGAAGTTACAGAGAAATTCAGTATTGTGGCGGGATAAAAAATCAATGCTCAGAAATCAGTTGCATTTCTATACATGAATAATGAGACTAAAGAAAGAGAAATTAGGGAATCCATCCCATTTACAATAGCACCAAAAACCGTACGTTACCTTGGAATTAACTTAACCAGAGACGTAAAGGACCTATATTCTAGAAACTACAAATCACTCTTGAAAGACACTGAAGAAGACACAAAAAGATGGAAAAATATTCCATGCTCATGGATCGGAAGAATTAACATAGTTAAAATGTTCATGCTACCCAGAGTAATCTACACTTTCAATTCTATCCCGATCAAAATACCAATGACATTTTTCAAAGAACTGGAACAAACAGCCCTTAATTTGTGTGGAACCAGAAAAGGCCCCGAATCGCCAAGGAATTGGTGAAAAGGAAAAACAAAGCTGGGGGCATCACAATGCCGGATTTCGAGCTGTACTACAAAGCTGTGATCACAAAGACAGCATGGTACTGGCACAAAAACAGACATATAGACCAATGGAACAGAATAGAGGACCCAGAAATGGACCCTTGGCTCTTTGGGCAACTAATCTTTGACAAAGCAGGAAAAAATATCCAGTGGGAAAAAGACAGTCTTTTCAATAGATGGTGCTGGGAAAATTGGACAGCTACATGCAAAAGAATGAAACTTGACCATTCTCTCACACCATACACAAATATAAACTCTAAATGGATGAAAGGCCTCTATGTGAGACAGGAATCCATCAAACTCCTAGAGGAGAACATAAGCAGCAACCTCTACAACATCGGGCACAGCAACCTTTTTCATGACACATCTCCAAAGGCAAGAGAAACAAAAGATAAAATGAACTTGTGGGACTTAATCAAGATAAAAAGCTTCTGCACAGCCAAAGAAACAGTCAAAAAACAAAACAAAACAAAACAAAAAAACCTAAGAAGCAGCCCACGGAATGGGAGAATATATTTGCAAATGATGCTACAGATAAAAGACTGGTATCCGAGATCTACAAAGAACTTCTCAAACTCCATACACGATAAAGAAATAAACAAACCATAAAACAGGCAGATGATATGAACAGACACTTTTCCAATGAAGACATACAAATGGGTAACAGACACATGGAGAAATGTTCAAAATCATTAGCTATCAGGGAAATTCATATCAAAACCACACTAAGATACCACCTTACACCAGTTAGAATGGCAAAAATTGACAAGGCAAGAAACAAGAATTGTTGGACAAGATGTGGAGAAAGGGGATCCCTCCTACATTGTTGGTGGGAATGCAGGTTGGTACAGCCACTCTGGAAAACAGTGTGGACGTCCCTTAAAAAGTTAAAAATTGTGCTACCCTATGATCCAGCCATTGCACTACTGGGTATTTACCCCAAAGATACAGATGTAGTGAAAAGAAGGGCCATATGCACCCCAATGTTCATAGCAGTATTGTCCACAATAGCTAAATCGTGGAAGGAACCGAGATGCCTTTCAACAGATGACTGGATTAAGAAGTTGTGGTCCATATATACAATGGAATATTACTCTGCTATCAAAAAGAACGATTTCTCAACATTTGCTGCAACATGGACAGCACTGGAGGAGATAATGCTACGTGAAATAAGTCAAGCAGAGAAAGACAACTATCATATGATTTCTCTCATCTATGGAACATAAAAGCTAGGAAGATCGGTAGGAGAAGAAAGGGGTAAAGAAAGGGGGGTAATCAGAAGGGGGAATGAAGCATGAGAGACTATGGACTCTGAGAAACAAACTGAGGGCTTCAGATGGGAGGGGGTTGGGGGAATGGGATAGACCGGTGATGGGTAGTAAGGAGGGCATGTATTGCATGGTGCACTGGGTGTTATATGCAACTAATGAATCATGGAACTTTACATCAAAAACCAGGGATGTACTGTATGGTGACTAACATAATATAATAAAAAATATTATTATAACAAAAAAAATCATATTAATTATCAAAGCTACAATCAGAGAGCTACCAATATTAGCAGAATTTCATGGCTGAGAAAGGGCAGGCTTAGGGGACAATAAGTGGCTTGCCAGGCATCATGGAGCTAGATGTAATAGCCTTGGGATTCAAAATGAGGAATGTCTATGCAAAAATCTGTGATCTTAATCACATGATTCATTGTCCCCTAGTCTCCTAATTTCCAGCCTTTTGACTTATTTTTATAGCCCTGTTCATCCTTTGGACCTAATATTTTCAGCCATTCTGACCTTTGGCTCTCTAAATAACTATGGTGAGGACCTTCCTACAGTCATGCTGCTTCTGCCTTCCCTGGTTAAATATCCCCCTGTCATGTTAAAAAATTCCATTCTGTCTCTGGGACCTCCTGCTTGGCACCACAAGACCTCGAAATACTTTTCTCTCTACTTTGCAGAAAACTGTGTCCTTGAGCAGGTCACCATCTCTGGTCCCCGGCTTCCTTATTTGTAAAGCCAGGGGTTCAGACTGACCTTGGCATTCTCTTTCAGATTTAAAAATTCAGCAAAAATGATGACGACTCATGTTTCTTTATCCTCTTTCATTTGGGATTTTTAAGTTATTAACACTTTAAGCAATTTAATTCTCCTAGTACTAAAACAAATTAATCCCACAAAGAGTTGGGAGATGTCCCACATTGTAGGAGGAACATTCTTTAGGTTATTATAGTACATGGCTTCTTCATCAGCTAATAGCGCACAATTCAATTCCCTTAGATTAATATTTTAATCCACCACAAAATGTTATTTATCGCCTAGCAGATGGCTGCCTGCCTTAGAATTATCATACAATACTTCAGTCTAATAAGTATTTAATTAAATGTGTCCTATGTACCCAGGTCTGTATTAGGTGCTAGACTCTGGGCTGGATGCTAGAGGTGGTCAATACATAGACCCTGTCTTCAAGGAGCTCAAGATTTATTAGGAGAGATAGACAAACCTACAATTGGTCTAACCAAAGCCAACTGATATAAGAGCTCAACTGAACAATAATAGCAACAACAAAATCAGCTGTGGGAATATGGGTTAGTAAAACTATGATGTTATAACTGCTCCTTTTTTTAGGGAATTAATTATCCTGCTTTAGAAAAAAACCAGGGAATATTTTTAAAACTGGTTACAATCCAACAATATGAAAAGATACCAAGAAACAACCAGGTCCTCCCCTGCCATCCCATCTGATTCCTAGAGCCGACTTTAAGACATTTCTCTGGCTTTTGAACTCACCTCCTTCCATAACCCTGTGATTTCTGCCTTTCTGAGCAAGCTTCAGCCTTGCAATTGCCAGCAGGCAAGCAATCTGCTCTTCATTCCTAAAGCTCCAGGGACCTGCCTTCTGCCTGGGCTATTTCTAGGCCGCCAAGTTGGCAAGGCATTTGCTTTATGGGCACGTGGATTAGGGCAGCCTTCTTTGCAGGATGGCCCACGGGATGCTTGGGGAGTAGAGTAAAGGGGAAGCCTCAGCAGCAAATATAGCCAACAAGTCTCTCCAAAAGATGTAATTAATCTGTAGTTGCGTTGTGAGGCAGGCTTGCCATCCTTGGAACATTCTGCTTCACATTTGTACCTACTTGGGATTCCCATGCGCTCAAGAGACAGGCTATAGGAGAACCAATGAGGTGTTATCAATACTAAGGAACACAAGGAAAATAGTGAATAAATAACAAAAGCACTGTATGAGTTTTTAAAAGTCCCTTATACTCTTTTCCTTTTACAACAGCTAGTCATTGCATAATGTGTTATAGTTTTTAAAGTGTAAACTGATATTCCTATGAGGAAGGTAGTATTATTACTGTCATTTTATAAGAGGAAAATAAGTCTGGGAGAGGTTCAGCAACCTTCTCAGGGTCACACAAGTATCACGAGGCAGAGCCAGGACATGCTCACAGGCCTCTGACAGCAGATGTCATGGTTCATCCACTAGAGCACTTCTCTTCCACACCTACAATCTAGGAACCAGACCATGAGCTCCTGGAGGCTGGGTGCCAGACCTGCCTTCTCCACCTCCACCTTCCTTAGCCCCTGAGTCCAGTGCCTGCCCTTTCAGGATGATGGAGAAGAGAACCACCCACATCAGAGGGGGGTTTAAGAATCAGTTACAACTTAAGCTTCTGGACACTGTCAATGGGAAACTTCCCCACTCCATTATCAGTCCCGTCTTTGCTCTCCTACACCCCACTGCTCCCTGCCCCCTTCCGGTTTCAATTTGCTAAGTACCTTTTTTTTTTTTTTAAACCAACTTGTTCTTAGAATCATCTCTGGCAGCACTAACCATGCTGCTCTGCTGGTGCTCAAAATAACCACTTCTTCTGGCAGCTCCTGCTCCTCTGTTGAGAGAAGAGTATATTCTTTCTCTATATATACATTTCTTCTGCTAACTCTAAATTCTTTATGAAGAAGCATATAGTATGGGTTAAGAACACGATTAATATCCTAACAGATGACTTCACCTCTCTGTGCTTCAGTCTATTTGTCCTTCAGCTAAGGATGAAAATGACACTTCACTGGTAGGATTGTCTGAAGCATTAAACAAGTCAAACCACATAATGCACTTAGCGTTCTGTGCACAGTAAGTCTAGTTAATTGTGTTCTTAGCATCTTACTGTGTTTTAACTTTTGTCTCTCTCCTAAAGTTTTTTTTTAATTATGTTATGTTAGTCACCATACAGTATATCATTAGTTTTCAATGTAGTGTTCCATGATTCATTGTTTGTGTATAACACCCAGTGCTCCACACAATATGTGCCCTCCTTAATACCCACCACTGGACTAACCCATTCCCCCCATCCTTCTCCCCTTTAAAACCCTCAGTTTGTTTCCCTGAGTCCATAGTCTCTCATAGTTCATCTCCCCCTCTGATCCACCTCCTTCACTCTTCCCTTCCTTCTCCTAATGTCCTCCATGCTATTCCTTATGTTCCACAAATAAGTGAAACTATATGATAATTGTCTTTCTCTGCTTGACTTATTTCACTTAGCATTATCTCCTCCAGTTCCATCCATGTTGATACAAATCTTGGGTAATCATCCTTTCTGAAGGCTGAGTAATATTCCATCGTATATATGAACCACATCTTCTTTATCCATTCATCTGTTGAAGGGCATCTCAGCTCCTTCATAGTTTGGTTATTGTGGACATTGCTGCTATGAACATTGGAGTGCATGTGGTCCTTCTTTTCACTACATTTGTATCCTTGGGGCTAAATACCCAATAGTACAATTGCTGGGTCATAGGGTAGCTCTATTTTTAACTTTTTGAGGAACCTCCACACTGTTTTCCAAAGTGGCTGTACCAATTTGCATTCCCACCAATAGTGTAAGAGGGTTCCCCTTTCTCCACATCCTCTCCAACATTTGTTGTTTCTTGCCTTGTCAATTTTTGCCATTCTAACTGGTGTAAGGTGGTATCTCAGTGTGGTTTTGATTTGAATTTCCCTGATGGCTAATGATTTTGAACATTTTTTCATGTGTCTGTTAGCCATTTGTATGTCCTCTTTGGAAAATTGTCTGTTCGTGTATTCTGCCCATTATTTGACTTGATTATTTGTTTTTTGGGTGTTGAGTTTGAGAAGTTCTTAATAGACCTTGGATACCAGCCCCTTTATCTGTAGTGTCATTTAGAGTTTATCTTTGTGTATGGTGTAAGAGAATGGTCGAGTTTCATTCTTCTGTATATGGCTGTCCAATTTTCCCAGCACCATTTATTGAAGAGACTGTCTTTTTTCCATTGGATGTTTTTTCCTGCTTTGTCAAAGATCAGTTGACCATAGAGTCATTTCTGAGCTCTCTATTCTGTTCCATTGATCTATGTGTCTGTTTTTGTGCCAGTACCATGCTGTCTGGGTGATCACAGCTTTGTAATATAGCTTAAAATCAGGCAACGTGATGCCCCCAGCTTTGTTTTTCTTTTTCAACATATCCTTGGTGATTTAGGGTCTTTTCTGGTTCCATACAATTTTAGGGTTGTTTGTTCCAGCACTTTGAAAAATGTCTTTGGTACTTTGATCGGGATGGTGTTGAAAGTATAGATTGCTCTGGGCAGCAGAGACATTTTAACAATGTTTATTTTTCTGATCCTTGAGAATGGAATGTTTTTCCATCTTTTTGTGTCTTCCTCAATTTCTTTCATAAGTGTTCTTTAGTTTCTAGAGTATAGATCCTTTACCTCTTTTGTTAGGTTTATTCCAAGGTATCTTATGGTTTTTTGTGTGATTGTAAATGGAATCAATTCCCTAATTTCTCTTTCTACAGTTACATTGTTAGTGTATAGGAAAACAACTGATTTCTGTGCATTGACTTTGTATACTGCTACATTACTGAATTGCTGTATGAGTTCTAGTAATTTGGGGGTGGAGTCTTTTGGTTTTCTACACAAAGTATCATGTCATCTCTGAAGAGAGAGAGTTTGACTTCTTTGCCAATTTGAATACCTTTTATTTCTTTTTGTTGTCTGATTGCTGTTGCTAAGGACTTCTACTACTATGCTGAAAAATAGTGGTGAGAGTGAGCATCCTTGTCGTGTTCCTGATCTTAAGGGAAAGGCTCTCAGCTTTTACCCATTGAGAATGATATTCAATGTGGGCTTTTCATAGATGGTTTTTATGAAATTGATGAATGTACCCTCTGTCCCTACACTCTGAAGAGTTTAAATCAGGAAAGGATGCTGTATTTTGTCAAATGCTTTTTCTGTATCAATTGAGAGGACCATATGGTTCTTGTCTCTTCTCTTATTAATTTGTTCTATCACACTGATTGATTTGTGACTGTTGAACCACCATTTCATCCCAGGGATAAATTCCACCTGCTGGTGATGGATAATCCTTTTAATGTACTGTTGGATCCTATTAGCTAGGATCTTGTTGAGAATTGTGGTGTCCGTATTCATCAGGGATATTGGTCTATAATTCTCCTTTTTGATGGGGTCTTTTCCTGGTTTGGGGATCAAGGTAATACTGGCCTCGTAGAATGAGTGTGGTAGTTTTCCTTCTGTTTCAATTTTTTGAAACAGCTTCAGGAGAATAGGTATTATCTCTTCTTTCAATGTTTGGTAGAATTCCCCAGGGAATCCATCAGGCCCTGGAATTTTGTTTTTTGGGAGGTTTTTGATCACTGCTTCAATCTTGTTACTGGTTATTGGTCTATTCAGATTGTCAGTTTCTTCCTGTTTCAGTCTTGGTAGTTTATCGGTTTCCAGGAAAGCATCCGTTTCTTCCAGGTTGCTTAATTTATTGAAATATAGTTGTTGATAATAATTTCTAATAATTGTTTCTATTTCCTTGACATTAGTCAAGACATGACCCATCCATATGCTGTCCACAAGAGACACATTTTGAACCTAAAGATACATCCAGACTGAAAGTGAAGGGATGGAGAACCATTTTTCATGCCAACGGACCTCAAAAGAAAGCTGGGGTAACAATTCTCATCTAAGACAAATTAGATTTTAAGCCAAAGACTGTAGTTAGAGATACGGAAGGACACTATATCATTCTTAAAGGGTCTACCCAATAAGAGGATCTAACAATTGTAATTATCTACGCTTCCAACATGGGAACAGACAACGACATAACCCAACTGTTAACCAAAATAAAGAGACATATTGATAATATATATTAATAGTAGGGGACCTCAACACTCCACTCTCAGCAATAGACAGTTAATCTAAGCAGAAAATCAACAAAGAAACAAGAGCTTTGAATGACACACTGGACCAGATGGACCTCATAGACACATATAGATCTTTCTACCCTAAAACAACAGAATACTCATTCTTCTCAAACTTTCTCCAGAATAGACCAAATACTGGGTCACAAATCAGGTCTCAACCAATACCAAAAGGCTGAGATTATTCCATGCATATTCTCAGACCACAATGCTTTGAAACTGGAACTCAATCACAAGAAAAAAATTGGAAGAAATTCAAACACTTGGAAGCTAAAGACCATCCTGTTAATGAATGTTTGGGTCAACTAGGAAATCAAAGAACTTAAGCAATTCATGGAAACCAATGAGAGTGAAAATACATAGGTCCAAAACCTATGGGATACTGCAAAGGCAGTCCTAAGGGGGAAATACATAGCCATCCAAGACTCACTCAAAAAAATAGAAAAATCTCAAATACACAAATTAACTTTACACCTTAAAGAACTGGAGAAGGACCAACAAATAAAGCCTAAGCCATGCATGAGAAGAGAAATAATTAAGATTAGAGCAGAGATCAATGAATCAGAAACCAGAAATACAGTAGAGCAGGTCAACGAAATGAGAAGCTGGTTCTTTGAAAGAACTAGTAAGATCAATAAACCACTGGCCAGACTTATCCAAAAGAAAAGAGAAAGGACCCAAGTTAATAAAAATATGAATGAAAGGAGAGAGATCATGACTAACACTAAAGTTTTTTTTTAACCTCATGCTTCTGTGCCTTTCCTGTTTTGTTCCCTATGCACTGAATGTTTTTACTACCAAAATTCACAAGTCAAAATCCCACTCATTCTTCATAAAGCCACAGTCATAAGAGTATTCCAAATAAGAGACTCTAAATAAAGTGTTCACTGATTAGCTGCCCTTTGAGGCAGGTGCTACAGATCTAGGGGTTGAAGAGGACAGCTTTTGTGGTCCTTACATTTTGGTGCTCATTTCTGCTCTTTAACATACCCCAGCTTATTAAACCGCCCTTACTAAAGAATCTTGTTTTGTGTTACTTAGTTATTTACACATCTGGACTGGACATATTTACACATCTGGACATTTACACATTAGGTATTTAGTGACTGCTGCAGCCCCATGGCCTAATATAGCACACAAAACAAAGAAGGTACTTATTAACAGATGAATGCATGCTTGCATGCAGAAGTAACAGATGAATGCATGCTTGCATGCAGAGGTGTGTTTGTTTTTGTCCATGCCTTCTTGAGTGATTAGGTGTCAAGGAAAGGGAAATATTTCCTAAGCTCCTTTTCTGTGGCACTGACATTTATCCACAGTACACCATCTGGGAGGAAACTATAAACATAAAAACTCCGACTTCCATTGCTTAAACATCAGCTTTGCTTGATGGGTGTTATAGCGTTAGATTGGTTTAACGTTTCAAAACCCTGTATTTTTATCAGGCCCCAAATCTGGTCTTCTTAGAGAAAAAGAAGAAATAACACCCCAACTTATTCTACCTTTTAGGGTAATTGCTCCTCAACCTTCTCTTCTTGCCAGAACTTTGGGGTTTAATTGCTTTTTGTTTGTTTGTTTTGTTTTCTTTTGTTTTTTACAAACCTGAGAACAGGTCAGAGTCCCTTGTCAGATCTTATTCTGAATGGCAGAGAAAAAAAATAACTATGAATTGGACTTATTTGTCAGTTACCTATTAATCATAACTATGCATGATTAAACTGTCAGTAAGAAACCCTTAAAAGCCTTGTAATTGTACTAATGCATTCTATTGTCATTTCTTTAAAAAAATATATCCAGAATATTGTAAAGTCCAGAAAGGACCTTGGAGTTTTTGCAGCAATCCATTCTTTTTACAAATAAGAATACCAAGGAACAAGAAGGTAAACACACTGATGCCACAAATAAAAGATTGGATTAAAAAAGTCCATATAAAAACAATTAACTTCTGAAATGAGAAGCATACCATTAAAACTTAAAAGGTAATTTTAAAATGCAGAAAATATTTGTAATGTTTATTTCAGGACCAACTTTTAAAAATATTATGAAAAGCCTATACAATATAGTAATAAAAAGGCAACCGCCCCCCCACACACCCTAATATAAAATAGCAACAAATGTCAACAGATTTTAGGGAAAAAAATCTATAATGTGTACATAAAATAGAGAAATTCAAATAGATATTTTCTTACTTTTCTGAGTAGCAAAGGTTAATAAGGCTGATGGCATCTCGCAAGTGAGGGTACAGGGTGAAGGAAATACTTTCATCCTCTACTTGTGGGAATGTAGTTGTCACAATCATTTTTGAAAGGCAATTTAGAAATATCTACAAATTTTAAATGTATTTAACCTCTCACCTTTCAATTCCAATGTTAAAAATTTGTTCTTTAGCTATGTTCACAATGTTCAAAATTATATATATGGTATATCTATATACATACATACATACATACTTTTTTAGCAAAAAAAAAAGAGAGAAACAATCAAAAGAGCTGTTAATAAGTGATTACTAAATTAAAGTGCATCCATACAATGGAATTTTTTAACACATTTATTGATTCATTTAAAAAGAACAATGATGAACACATTGCATGTTAATGGTATCATAATATTATGATGAAGTTAGGGCTGACATTGTGGAGCCCTTAAACTCTGTCTTAAAGTGTCAGTCAGTTTGTTCCACAATATGAAGGAGCTAATAAAAGACAAAATTTGGAAAGTAAATTTTATTTGACCTGATTTAGAATACCTAAGTTTGAAAAACAGTTATAAAATTTGTTAAAAATCCTAGCAAAGTGTTTTAAATTTTGATGGCTTTACTTCCTTAGCTTATTGCTTATTGCCTTTGCCTACAATGTAAAGGATTATTCTTTACTTTCTGGATAGCAGAGATTCTGTGTTTAACCAGAATAATTTCCTTTACTATATGTTGACTTTATTATATTCCTGACTATTTAAGAAAGAAAAAAAGAACAAAGATTTCTCTTTCCTCACTTATAAAAGAACTAAGATTCTTTATAATCATGTTACCTTCTTTTTCTTATTTTGAAATCTTTTATTGACACTTTGATTAAACGTATAACCAAGTATTTTTTCTCAGGTGCCTATAATCCCATCTTAATCAAGTGTTCAATTCTCCTCTGATAACTTCTTTAATTTCTGTCTTGCTCACATCAGATCCTGAATATAAAAAGTTAAATAAATCTTTTAGAATATCTTTTACACCTAAAACTCTGTTTGTGATTTCTTAGAGGGTTCCCAGCAAAACCACAAAGATCTATTCTTCCATCTTATGAAAAGAGAGATAGAAATAAGTAGGTTTATTTGGTAGTTACTATTGATGAGTTACATGGGAAGAGTTCTCAAACAGGAAGAGATACTCAGCCTTCCTTAGGTTAAATTTGTATAAGTAAATGACATTAATATTCATATAAGTAAATGACTATTAAGCCCTTTTGAAATTGTATGCTTTATGGGAAGTTCCTAGAGATTCATCAATGCCCTCACTGTCCATGTCCATGATATGTTTCTATTTATGAGTCCTAATGGTGCTTTGCCTGATATTAAGCAGCAAGAGTACAGTGTCATGTCATAATTTCAGTTATTTAAAATGTCAACTACTCATAGCCTTCTCCCTTTTTTCAGAGAAGTTTTAGGTTCACAACAAAATTAAGAGGAAGGTACAGAGATTTCCCATTTACCTTCTTCCCCAACACATGCATCACCTCCTCCATGAGCAACATCCCTCACCAGAATTATACATTTGGTACAACTGATGACCCTACATTGGAGCAAAAATTACCTCTCAGAGTCCGTAGTTTACATATGGGTTTACCCTTGGTGGTATACATTCTTCAGGTTTAGAAAAACGTGTAACGGCCTATATTCATCATTATAATATCATAGAGAGTATTTTCACTGCCTTAAAAGTCCTCTGTGCTGTGCCTATTCATCTGCCCCTGTTCTCACCTCTGGCAAGCACTGATCATTTTATAGTCTCCATAGTTTTGCCTTTTCCAGAATGTCATACAGGTGGAATTTCACAATATGTAACCTCTTCAGATTGGTTTATTTTACTTAGTAATATATATTTAAATTTCCTCCATGTCCTTTTTTGGCTTGATAGCTCATTTCTTTTTATCTCGGAATAATCCATTGTCCAGATGTAGCACAGTTTATTTATCCATTCACCTACTGAAGGACATTTTGGTTACCTTCATGTTTTGGCAATTATGAATATGGTTGTTACAAGCTTCCATGTGCAGATATTTGTGTGGGCATATGTTTTCAGCTCCTCTGTGTAAATACCAAAAAACAAAATTGCTGGATCATATGGTAAGAGTAGGTTTAGTCTTGTAATAAGCTGCCAAACTATCTTCCAAACTGGTCATTTCATTTTGCATTTCCACCAGCAATGACTGAGAGCTCCTGTCCCGTTCTTTCTTCACCAGTATTTGGTGGTGTCAGTGTTTCAGATTTGGCCATCCTAAAAAGTGTCTATCTTGTTGTTTTAATTTGCATTTCCCTGATGACAAATGATGTGGAGAATCTTTTCATATGCTTACTTGTCTTTGTGTATCTTCTCTGGTGAGGTGTCTATTAAGGACTTTGACTCACTTTTTAGTTGGATTCATATTGTTATTGTTGAATGTTAGGAAGTTTTTTTTCATATTGTGGATTAAGTCCTTTATCAGCTATGTTTTGCAATTATTTTCTCCCGGTCTGTGCCTTATTTTCTCATTCTCTTGATATACAATGAAATTCTATAAAGCTTCAAAAGGAAAGGAATTGATCTACATGCACAGATGTGAAAATATATCTGAGATTATTAAGTGGGGGAAAAAAGTACAGAATTATGCACAAATACAATTCTTTAGTGTATATTGGAATGGTGGAGTGAGGCTTCTCTTGTTAATTTGTTCCTTTCTTTACTTCTCTGAATTTTCTAAATTGCGGAATGGATTTTAGGTAATTTCACCTAATCTGCTCCTTTATGTTGCTTTTTTTTTAATTTACAAGAAAACAAAAATAAAAACTAAAATATTTCAATATAGTCTTTAAAGGAAATCTTTCAAAGAAGCCAAAAACATGTCAGGGCCCTCAAATCTGATGTTAATCTTGCTACTACTTGTGGGAATCTGTTCTCCAGCCTGGCTAAATAAAATTTCTTCAACATGATTTCCTCTATCTTATGATTTACCAATTTTGTTCCCTAAGTATGACATACACTTCCTTACCTTCCTTGTCATATCTGTAGTTTTTCCTCATCTTTAAGAATAAATCAAAGGAGAACCTTTTCAAGAAAGCCTTCAATTTTCAGGGCAGGGCTAAGCTTTTCCTCTCTGGATTCATATACCTCTCATACTTCTTTTATAGGCTTTGCTGCATTGCTATGATTATTAATTATTTTTCTGTATTGAAAGACTGTAAGCACCTGGAGGTCAGGGCTTTTTATTCCTCTCAACAAATAAAACAGATATGATATCTGGCATGGTAAATGGAATACAGTAAAAACTTAAGATGTTTGATGAATGAATGAATGTTTTTGAATGAATTGATGTTTAATGAAAATGGTTTATCCTCAATCTAAGAGGAATCAGAAGGGCACTTACATTTCAAATCTCCAGGGAGTTGCCCATAGTGGTTAAGAACCTGGTTCTGCAGTAAGAGTACATTGTTTAACTCTCAACTCTGTCCTTTACTAACTACATAATCTCTATCTCTCTTTTTTAAATCTATAAAGTAGGATAATACTAGAACCTACATTATAGACTTGGTGTGAACCGAATGAAATAGAAATCGAGAAGAGTTTAGAACAGTGCCTCAAATATAATAAAAACTAAATGTATATTATCTTTTAAAACTGTTATATTAAATCCATTCTCTGATATTTTTAAGTGGTAGAGAGAATTGGAATTAGTTTACATCTTTCTTTTCCCAATGTTGGCACATTCTAATGGCAGACTATTTGGCACTGGAATGTCATGAATTTCTCTTCCCATGAGCTTTGAGGCTTATTTCCTTGTTTTGGATGTCAGGCTTGCATTTTCTTCTTCAGTTCATACTTCTCATTTGTGACTGGTCTCAAGGAGACAAAAGCTGTGCTCCTGATCCTTGAATATTCATTCTTGTCTTGTAAGGCTGCTGTTCTTCAGAGATTGGCTCTTATGTCATCGGTTTTTATGTAGCTTTCTAAGAATGTCTTCCATGATTATGCATGAATCATAATGTACTATTGTTGTTTACTCATTTGTATTTCCCACTAAACTATGCCTTTCAGACCTCTCTCATTATTGATCTTGTCTCATTATTGTTTCCTCAGTGCCTAGAACCAGGTCTGATGTCTAGAAATATGCCAAAATCTTAAGACATGTTCATAATATTAAATGATTATTACATTTTGCTTTTTAAGACTTGCAAAAGAAAATTCCTCCAGTTAAAATGGCTTTTCTGTAGTTCCTTTTGTAGCTGTGACAAATGTAGCATGCTAAGGTTTTTTTGATCATTCATTTACTTGATAGAAATTGGTTATATATTTACTTGTTATATGCTAGACACAATACTGTGAGAAAAACAAATATAATACAAAGCATGGGCCCTACCATTAAGTCATTCACAGATTAGTGAGAGAGACAAAGCACAAATGAGTAATGACATAATCAAGAACAATATAAATGTGTCCTAAATGAAGAGTAAAGAGAGAATGTGGTATCAGTTAGTAGATGGAGGAGTGAGTGGTATCCTGGCCATTATTTTAATAACCAGAGGTCAGAATAAAATTCTTGATTTGTAGCATTTGCCAATTTCATAGTATAAATACTCCCACCATGACTAATTTCAAGCTGTAGCTTGAGGTTACTAAAGCAAAGTTGGGGAAAGATGCCCATATTAGATCTTGCTAGCCATTGTGGGCTGGCTCCAGCACACTTTGGATGGGAGATGTGCTTACAGACTGGCATGGTCTGGGTAGACTTCATGGAAGAGGTGAAAATTGAAACTTGAGTTAAAGATTGTATAAAAATTAGATAACTAAAGGAAAATATGTTTCAGGTATGGAGAATGGTATAAGCAATGCATAGAGACAGGAAAGAATGTGGAATATTTAGGCAAATATACTCAGCACGCAGTGGGTACTCAATAAATATATTTGTGACTAGTCGAATGGCAGTGAATCGACCATCTGATTGAGAAGAGACTTGAGAGGAAAGCTCAGGTGCCACAGTATTCTGTGGCAATCCATGGGTCTCTATCCTTCATAATGGTGCTTTTTCCTCCCTCTCCATCTCCAGAATCTTCATCAGCTTGGCTCTGTGGGCTGAGTGAGAAACTACTTGGCCATTTGCTTATTACTTTTCAGTTATTTTTTTTTTAAGATTTTATTTATTTATTTGACAGAGATAGAGACAGCCAGTGAGAGAGGGAACACAAGCAGGGGGAGTAGGAGAGGAAGAAGCAGGCTCATAGCGGAGGAGCCTGATGTGGGGCTCGATCCCATAACGCCAGGATCATGCCCTGAGCCGAAGGCAGATGCTTAACCACTGTGCCACCCAGGCGCCCCTTCAGTTATTTTAATAAGCATACAGATATCTAATAGTAAGATACGATTAGCAGAGAACTCTAAGAGGGCAGAAAATTTTAATTTTCAAGAGTGGCAGAGTGGCCTAAAAGCCATACATCTGCATAATGGCTTGATCTCTATTAAACAAACATGCCCCCAGCCACTGAATTCAACTATAGTATTTTCTATAAAGACAGATATAGGCAAGGTAGCTAAAGATCAACTTTTTGTTTTCTCTTTTCTGGTCTATAAATATGGAATTCTGTGGTTTGGCTGGGGACAGCAAACTTTTTCTATAAAGGGCCACAAAGTAAATAGTTTCCACTTTGTGGGCCCCATGGCCTCAGTTACAACTACTCAGTTCAGCCCTTATAGCATGAAAGCAGCCACAGACAAGATATAAATGAATGATTGTGACTCCAATGAATCCTTATTTACAAATAAGGCAGGAGACAGATGGGGCCTATAAGCCATAGCGTGCTGATTTCTTCCTTAGAGCACAAAGTTGTCTAAGAAATCTAGAATTCTTTAAAGTTCATGGGACACTAAAGATCAAAAAATGCCAACAATTTGCAGGGACAATAAGATGTAAAAATGACTTCATAAAAAGAGTTCAATCTATTCTTTCTGGTAAGATGTTTTTCCAAGCCTCATGCTCCCTCCTTCATATACAGGTATAGGTACTTATGATGTCAAATTAATATAATTTTGGTGCTTATATGCATTCTTAAAAACTGATTTCTGAATGAAACTTGACTTGGGCTGTTACTTAATTCCTACAGTATTAGAGTTGTTCTGCAGACAATAACAATCTGCCTAATAATCTTCCAGGCTCACTGTCACTTTTTATCTGATATCATGTCCATGTTCTGGGGAAATGAGTGAGTTAGAAATGGTGATAATATGAGTAGAACATCTAATTTTCAGTGTCAGTTTCTTTATCTTTAAAACAGGAAAAATAGAACTTCTTGTATTTACCACGAAGAAGGAAAGTATTATCTTTTTTTTTTAAAGATTTTATT
This sequence comes from Ursus americanus, assembly GCF_024610735.1. Taxonomy (NCBI): domain Eukaryota; kingdom Metazoa; phylum Chordata; class Mammalia; order Carnivora; family Ursidae; genus Ursus; species Ursus americanus. The sequence goes on along the minus strand of NC_142142.1, from coordinate 22,358,493 downwards.
TATTCGACAGAGATAGAGACAGCCAGCGAGAGAGGGAACACAAGCAGGGGGAGTGGGAGAGGAAGAAGCAGGCTCATAGTGGAGGAGCCTGATGTGGGGCTCGATCCCATAATGCCGGGATCACGCCCTGAACCGAAGGCAGACGCTTAACCGCTGTGCCACCCAGGCGCCCCAGGAAAGTATTATCTTAATGGCAGGTATAAATCTGTGCCCTTTTTACACTGGAGAAAACTACCTAAGAGGGGACAAAAAAGAAAAAAAAGATCCCTACATTTGTCTGTCACGATTCAATGCTTTACTTCCTCCTCTCTTCTTGAAGAACTCCAGAAACAGACAGCTGACCCTCCTCCAGGTACTTTCTCTTCTGCTATCATCATGTATGATTAAGTCTAACTTCTTTACGGATAAGGCATTGCACATGTAACAAAGAGGAAGAGGGTTAATAAGGGTAAAAAAGGCTCCAGGAGAATTAAATTACATCAAACAAGATGGTTGGGCCATGGTGCATCATGTCTGGAGAGCTAATCGTATAATGCTCAGGCCGATGGTTGAGATCAAAGACTATATCTGCTTCTATGTGGGGGTCTGAGATTGGAAAAGAAGAAATAATAATAACATTGGCAGAGAGAAAAAATATGTTTCAAAGAGGGATGTAGCAGATTTGTGTCCTGCCCAGATGGCCTTAGATCCCTTGTGCCAGGTCTGTGTGTGCACCTCTCTGATTCTACAGGCTTGACTCCTGGCCACAGGGCCCTGCCACGTTCGGAGGGCTGCCCTTGGGCACTGGCGCTCCACAACAGGTCTGGAATGGACTAGTGCCTGGGAGCTTTAAGGCTCCTACCTCAGGGCAACCTGTAGCCAATGACAATGACTATTTGATAGGGTAATACAAAAATTCAGTTCCTTTATCTTAAGGCAAAACAAACTGAGGTGTAATTCACACTCTACCAAAATCTGGCTGAGTCCGGGACTTCAACTGAAACTGTACTCTTATTTGGCTTTTTTCCCCTTCTTATTGTGCTTTACCCATTCTCTTACTGGTTTCTCTTTAACAAAACACTTACATAAAACATTTGCATCCAAATCTTTTGTTTCGGGTCTGTTTCTGGGAGACCCTGATCTGCAACAATAGACTACCATAATTTCTTAGCTTTTATGTGATAAAGTCCCACTACAATTAACACCAATAAGCACATAATTTATGAAAAAGTATCAACCAACCTGTCAACGAATGCATGGTGAAGAAGAAAGATGGGATCGTTGGCAGATCCCTGTACCTGAGACATCGTTCCATTCATGTAGATGTGCAGGGCATTGTGCATACTGCTTTGAGAGGCATCTGCTATCCCAGTAAGTGGACTAGCAAATCCTGTTGTTAAAAAGAAAATTGGAAAGAAAAAATCAGTTTGCACTAATAATTGAAAATCTCAATGATTATCTCATTTGGTTTGCAACTACATTTGAGCACTTAACTCAAAGTAATAAAAATCTATAATAAAATTCATTCTCTATTGGGATTCCTTAGATTTTGGATGCCCACTGAGTATTTAATAAATCTTGGTGGAATTGAAGGCTGTTAATCTGGGTACAGTGGACTGATTAATCAGGTGGAATAGGTGGAGCCAATCATATTCCCTCCTGTTGCTTCTGCCTATTATTTTTCTTTAGATACTACAAAGTAATAAGACCTTTTTATACTAATCAGCATGGTCACTCTCCCTTCAGTCTTTAATGGCGCTTAGAGCAGATCTTTCCAGCCTGTTATGTATCTCCTTGCTTCCCAGTTCTGGTGGTTACTTTTAATTTTGGTTTCTGGTTCCAGAGAAAACAGAAAATTTGTGACCCTCTGTACCACAGCCTAGCGGACATCAGGTCAAAAGGTGTTTGATTTCGCAAACTGTTCATTTCAAATTAATCAGAACTCCATTAAAAGGTTCCTTTCATTGCATCAGGAATACTAATAGTGGGTGAATAATGATAATATGAGCTATTACTTTCTGAATATTAATTGTGCTAAATGCTTTTGGTGACATACGTTCTCCAACCTTTTCAGTAACTCTGTCAATTAGAAATTATTATCTCCACTGGAAAGAAGAGAAAAAGAGAAAACCGAGGCTCAGAGAAGTTGAATTTCCCTAGGCGGCACAGGGAGTGGTAGAGTTGGGATTTTAACCAGGATCAACTAAACTTCAAGACCTGAGCTTTAGTTATTTTGTGTTCTCTTTCACACAGTCCCTGGGAAGAACAAGAGGAAGAAGAAGAGGAAGATAGTATTTCAGAGTCCATTCAGGCAAAACATAAAATAAATAGAACTCAGATTCAGAACCAGACAAAGAAGTCTATTTATCAAAGTTGAATTGTAAGTAGCAACCTAGTTGGGGGAATATGGCCAAGGGCATATTATTAAATTTCAGAATTTAGAAATATCAAACAAACTGGAAGATGATAATTATAATAATAAAAGTAGGGTACACACAGTGAAGGCAATATAATTTGGGCAGTGGAAGTCTAGCTAATTTTATGCAACTAGGATTATTTTGTTGTCACCCTGTTGATTTCTAAAAGTGCAGCTCTTAACTTCTACATTCGATACTTTGTGCACTTCCACCATTGTGGCTCACAGTATTTCCATCCTTCAGTTTGTGACTTTTTTCCCCCTCCTTTTGAGCTTTTTATGCTCATTCTCAGAGACCATGCTAAGACTTGGTCCTACTGGGAGCTTAGCCTAAGAACATGCACTTCTCTCCCCTCTTGTCAATGAAACTTTTATGATTATATACATAAGGCCGTTACTGTATGCAGGGATTTTTCTAAGAGCTTGACATGATTAATTTCATATACCCTTCGGAGTTATCCTACAAATTAGGCAACCTTTATCATCTCCATTATATCAGTTTGAAAAAAGAGCTTAGAGAAGTCAAGTAACTTGTGTAAGACTTAGAAATAAGAGAAATTAAGGCTGGGACACAAGCTTGTTTTCTTCTAGAGCTCAGGCTTTTGAATGCAATGTTTTACTGCCTTTCTATGTAGCAATAAATCCCGGATCATGGAAGACAAATTTCTGCCCATCAGTGTTCTTTAAGCTTTTACCCTTGAGATAGCACCAAATGAAAGTTTTAAGACCACATTTTATATATGCTGTCACATATTGTTAAGTAGATCCAGATTATTTTAATCCTAATTGTAAATACTTTCAGAGGATATAACTTCAGACATATTACAAATAGTATAAACATAAAACTAAAAATTTAATACCACTTTTACCTCATTCACTATCATCTATATCAAAAATACCTAATCAAACTCTATTATCATCTGAAATTTTGAGGTTTCCTTTTTGACTTCATCTCATATTTTTATTCTACTTTCCCAGAGAAACATACCTAAATATTATATAAATTATGCTTGATTAAAAAAAAAAAACTTTTCTGCAATGAAAATAGGTATAAAGATTAAAATCACTGTTTAAAAATTTTATGGAAACAATCTAATCTGGGTTAATTTATCACTATTTTAGCCATAAACAACTTATCAAACTCACACACATATATCAAAATGTTTTACACAATTTTAAATATAAAAGAGTAAAATTTTATCAAAAGTTTATTTCTTAATAATATTGGTGGAAGATTGTTAGTTAAAAATTAATTATCCATGGATTAATATTATTTATGGCTACAAAGAGATAAAGTTTAGCATAAATCCAATTCTAAATATCAAAAACTAAATCTGGGTCCTGAGAAAACTTTGTTCTCAAAAATAACTACATGGGAGTAAAAGATTTTTCATAGTAATCTCATTTAATTATTTGAGCTTTCTTTTAGTTACAGCCCAAAAATGACTCACTGATGAAGCATCAAAATAACGTGATTCATCAGCTGACAGCTCAATCAAGAATTCTTTAATGAAAGCAATCTTATAAATTATAAATTTATTTACAAAACACATGACCTGCAAGATATTTGCCGCCTAGTCATTAAAGTCATGCCCTTTAGCAGCACCGGCACCAATATTTTGAATGCCCCACTTGTTTTGCACCCTGCGAGTTTTTACCCCTTCTGAGAATGTGCTTTGTTGAGAATGGATTTATGATATGTGAGAGGAAGGCTTTTCTCCTGAAAAGTACGAGAAAGGTATTGGGTAAGAGAGGAAAAGGAGAACCTTCAGGAACTTTCCCATTCAAGATTCATTTTAGAAAAATATACTTGGGGATTGCCTGGGTGGCTCAGTCAGTTAAGCATCCGCTTTTGGCTCAGGTCATGATCCCAGTGTCCTGGGATCAAGTCCTGCATTGGGGCTCCCTGTTCAGTGTGGAGCCTGCTTCTCCCTCTCCTGCTCCCCCTGCTTGTGCTCTCTGTCTCTCTGTCCCTGTCAAATAAATAAATAAAATATTTTAAAAAAAGAAAAAGAAAAGTATACTTGGGAGGAGGACCTGGAAACAAATTTCCTTAACATGTTCTGTACCATGTATTCTGTAGAAAGTCTTGGTGAACCTGCAGTAGTGTGTCTATCCCAGTTTGAAGATACTGCCATAGAGAAAAGATTTTTAGAGCTCCTCAGACCTGACTTTAAGTTCTGTCACTCACCAAATGTATGGCTTTTGTCAAGATAGCTATCTTTTTTTAGTCTCAGTTTCTTCATTGGTAAGAGACGGAATAATTACTGCCCATCTGGATTCTGATGAGGAATAATTTTGTTGGCAGGGGTAAAGCAACTAGTACAAAATCTGGCACAAAATGGAGACTTCCTGAGTAGTACCTACCATTTCTATCAGCTCACTGCATTTGATCAATGGGTGCTCATCATGAGAGCTATTAGCCAAGAATATGAGTCACTCCCACTGCAGAAAAGTCTCTTTTTCCATGATACCCACCATCAGGACCCATCCCAACACCAGACACCTCTACCCTTCCTAAACTCCATTGCTCTACAGACCCTGCCTGTTGCTTGCCTTCATCCGTTAGGGTGATCTTAGAAAGTAAGATTGCATTTCTAACAGTGTTCTCAGCAAGGTTTAGCATTTCCTTACTCACTTCTTCTGCTAATTTGCCAGATACTGCATCTGGGATAGCCTCCAAAGTTACTAAGAAAGGAAATCTGAATAAGAAGCGCATAGAGTTTATCAGACTATTGTGATACATGCTCAGAAATAGTTCAAAGATACAGGTTGAACAAATACCCAACATCTTTGTGATAGGTACTAGATTATTAATATAGATAATCTTATTATATTAACTATTTTAAATGAACTATGCATATCTTTTTTCTTCAAATAGACTGGAAATGCCTTAGAAGTAGGGACCAAATCTTTAGCTTTGATTTTCCACAAAGACAGAGACTCTCACATCTTTGTATTTAAAAGAACACCAAATACAAAATACATTTCAATACTTCACTTACATCATTTTATAGAGACTGGGAATAGGAAAGATACATTTCTCTCCATAAAATCTTAAGGGATCCTCAAATAGCTTTACTAGGCTGCTTGTTAAGAGACAAAATAGAGAAAATGTCATGGACTTGAATAGTGTGAAAATTTTGAATAAATGATTTTCTATTTTACTTCACACAATTCATTTTTTGGCCAGTAAATCACGTTGGAAAAATAAGAGAGGATTACACCAATATCAGTAGTTTCTCTTGCTGAGATTTTAATTCTCTTTTGGAAGAGCAAGTTGAAGAAGAAATTCTAGGCACCAAATAAAAGCAGTTTATACATCAAGCTTTTGAAATATCTCTTATGTACATGATCTCATTTGAATCCCCATACTACCTGTGATATAAATAGTATCATTGTCCCAATTTACAGATGAGAAAACTTAAGTTTATATAGAAGTTACACGTCTATCAGTTAACACATCTAAATTCAAGCTAGTCATGGAGGGAATCAGGGAATCAAAGATAGTGCTGATTGGTTTCAAGCCTGTGATTTTAGGTAAACTGCAGTTGGGTAGCGTCTGTGCTGACTTGGAAGCCTCTTTTTCCTGTGGACTACCAAATTAATTTATGAGCTTGCTGTTTACTTATATTAACAGCGAGATGCCCAATGTGTGACTGCTTCCTTTTTGTCCGGGGAGTCCCCAGGATGGGAAGTCCAGTAAGCCAGCAGGGACCTTGTTAGCAGTCACAGACGCCAAAATGGCTCCCAGTTCTTTGTGAAGGGCAGCGACTGTTGAACCAAAGTACTCTGGGTTAGGCCTTCAAGTCTGCGTGCTGCGTTCCTATGGGAAATTAATAACCACAGTTTCCAGCTCATCCTAACAATACAAAACTTCAGCTCATCAACCCATGTCTTTTTTCTTTCATTTCCTCCCCAATAGTATTCTGGAGTTTTTCTGTTTGTTTGTTTGTTTTTTAACATTGAAGCCTCTCTCCAACCCCTGGAGATTGAGATTTAATTGGTATAGAGTGGAGCATAGGCACTTGGAGCGTTAAAAACACCCAAGTGATTCTAATGTGCAACCAGGGTTGAAATTCACTGATTCGGGCTAAATTGCTTTCCATCCTCCAAACTTGAGTTCACGGTTTAAAAACTTTACCTCTTAATGTATTATTCCCTTCACTTGAAATTTGCTCCTTCTCTATTCTGGAAGTAAAATTGCACACTACACACTTCTACCTTAAAATATTTTCATGTTGGGGCACCCTGTTGACCCAGTCACTTAAGCCTTGGACACTTGACTCTGGCTCAGGTCATGATCTTAGGGTTGTGAGATCGAGCCCTGCTCAGAGTGGAGCCTGCTTGAAATTCTCTCTCTCCTTCTCCCTCTGCTCCCTCTCTGTTCGTGCTCTATCTTAAAAAAAATTAATTAAAAAAATTAAAAAGAATATTTTCATGCTAATAACTGCTCCAATGTGTAACCTTGAAAATGATGTTTAAAAAAAGTTAGCAACTACTATGTGGAAGGCACCAAATGGGCATTTTTACATATATCATCTTATTTAATTCTGTATGCTCCTTTCTAGGAAGTTGGATTATAGATGTTACACTTCATCATGCCTAGTAGATTTTGAAATGTGAAAAAGTACGTAGCTAAATCTTTAGAACAGAGTACATTTTTTGATTTATTTTATTTTCAGTGCATCTCAAACCTCTTTTAATATTTCTTAGAGTTTCAGTGATATAAACAGAGAAAAAAAAGCAAAAAGATAGAAAATGTATGTTAGTGCATTTGAAGGTTGAAGCAAAGGGACTGTCAGGCCCCCTGGCTACATTCCCCCTAATTAGTCTCCTAATGTGCAACTTAATTCAGGAACTACGAAGTGCATAGACTCACAATGTTATACACAATGATTTTAAGGGGTTGTATTTGATGGCTGAGTACTTTGAAAAGGCTTATAATTTAAACTACTTGCTGTAGAAATACAATATTGGATATCAAAAAAAAAAAAGATCTTGGCTATAAACAGGTCCCTAGGTATAATGGAAGCATTAACTTTGAATCTAGTTTCAAACTTTCTCAAATAAAGCACTAGCTCTACAGCCATAAATGTAATTAATTAGCATTTATGTTAATTAGAAAATACTTTTAATTCGACTCAGGAAATTCCTTCAACAACAGGGAATGGAGCAATGAAACAAATGTAGCAGTGGGTGATTGCTTCTTGCCATATAATTATTAGATGGATAGTTAAGGTCACAAATGCTAGACAAATTCCATGGTTCTCAAAAATGTGTCCCCAGAGCCAGCAGCATTAACCTATAAATTTGTCAGAAATGCAAATACTCTAGTCCTCCAGAGAACTATTGAATCAGAAATCAGTGGGATTTACCATTTGCATCAACAAGTCTTTCAGGCAATTCTAGTGCAAACTAAAGTTTGAGAACCACTGCTTTAATTATTTTCATTGTTTGCACAAAGACTATGGATAATTCGTCATAGTCATCTCCATAAATTCAATAAAAGAGAGCAACAGAATTATTTCATGTGCCATCACTTTAAATTGTTTATCGTTTTCAATATCAGACTAATTTCTCCTGTTAGTAACCTCAGTGTGTGTGTGTTGTGTATGTGCATGCACATATGTGATCATTTTCTTTACATACATGTTATAAATACACAACATATATATAATTTACATCATCCAGTGATTTTTTTCAGCATTCTTACATCTTATCTCCACTTTATGACACATCTATAAAATGATCTTACACATCAAGGATAATTATCCATTTCTTCATTTAAAATTTGTCTGAAACTTATTTTAAGATTAAGTTTTATAATGGCTTTCTATATTCTAAGATTAGATTTGTGCGTTTGGCAACACAGGAATATTGAACCACACAGTAGAGTTATTTAGTTGACTGAATCGTACAGACTGAAACAAGCAAAGATCTTTATAGACAAAGTGTTATTCAAGCTGTAGTCTCTTCCCTGTACTTCACTTATGACTGAATTGATAGGAGTTGGTGCCTTTGGTATGCTTAAACTTTGGGATGGTGTATTAATGCTAATGCTAATTATTTTTGAAGCAAAGGTCAGTAACCAACCATCCTAGTCCATGTTTGCCCCACACTGTTCTGGTTTTAGCACTGAAAATCCCGTGTCATATGTAGGACCAGTTTCATAAGCATGCAACTGAGTGTTCCCCACCCAGAACTGCCCATACTTGGTTTAATGCTCTGCTGTCGCTATCTCGAAATTCTTAATATTTTTTGAACAAGGTGATCCATATTTTCATTTTGCAATGGGCCTTGCAAATTATATAGCTAATCCTTGTTCTGGGAAACCCCATAATCCTAGGCAAACAGAGATGGTTAGTCACCCTGCAAAGGTTTTATATAACATTCTGTCATTGGCTTGGTTTAACAGGGCATTCCATACAATAAAAGTCTTCCCCTTATGCCATTCTTTCTTTCTTATCTATAAATTTATGTGTAGGAATTATTGCTATGAATGAGAGCATACGTATGCCATGGATGAAAAAAAATTGGCATCAAATAAAGTTAGTTGTAGGGAAACAAAATTAATAAAGATTCTACTTATGTTAAATTAAGGGTAATATTTTTTTTAGTTGAAGTATCGTTGACATACAATGTTACATCAGTTTCAGGTGTTCAGCATAGCAATTCTACAGGTCTATGTTATGCTGTGCTCACCACAAGTGTGGCTACCATCTGTCACTGTACAACACTATTACACTACTTTTGGCTATATTCCCTATGCTGTACCAGGGTAATTATTTTTAAGATGCCTTTGATTAAAATCACTTGAAAATATGTTTGAATCTTTCACAAGGGTGTTTGCATTTTCAACCTTCAATTTCAACTAGAGGCTTGTGCTTGCATATCACAAAGCTTACTCTTCACAATTTTATTACAAATGGAAACATGATTCATATATTTTACTTGCCTTTATTACTATTTAGTTATTACCACTTGACAACAAAGATTTTTGCTATTGGGATGCCTGGGTGGCTCAGTCAGTTAAGCATCTGCCTTTGGCTCAGGTCATGATCTCAGAGTCCTGGGATCAAGTCCCACATCAGGCTCCTGGCTCAGCAGGGAGCCTGCTTCTCCCTCTGCCTGCTGCTCCCCCTTCTTGTGCTCTCTCTCTCTCTTTCTGACAAATAAATAGGTAAAATCTCAAAATAAAATATTAAAAAAAGATTTTTGCTATTAATAACACTTTCAACTTCTGTGTGGTAGGTACCAGGCTAAGTGTTCCCTTATGTTCTTATGAAACTTAATCCTCATAATAACTCTGTAAAGAAAATATCATCAAGCCAACTTTCAGGTGGTAAAACTAAGATGCAAAAAAATTATGGTGGTTTATCCAAAGTCAATCAATGGGTAAGTGGCAGAACCTGGATTTGGGCTAATTATCTACCAGATTTTAAATCTCTGCTCTTACAGAGATTCTGTTACACTCTTAGTTGATATAGAGCTATCAGTTGTACTAAAGTATAAAATCTCCAAGGTAACAATACATCTTTTCCAGTTCTAACAGTATCCTTGTTTCCCTGAACTCTTTTCAATGAAAAAGCTGAGGCATCTGATCCAGCCCAGTTTTTTAATAAAATTCTCTTTCAAGATTGAAAAGGACCTATCATGGTGGTTCCCACTCTCCCTCTTCTTTTGGATGAGTACTTTATAAGCTTTCTATCACAGGACTTCAGATGGTTTACAGTCAGCTGGATCAATCAGATTCCCATCATAAAACACAGAGATGGTTAGAATTCTTTGGGGATGCCACCATTATATAGGGCCAGATATTCACATCCTTAAGCCCCATGTTTGTTTCTGTCAAACTGAATTCCCTCACTCAATTTCAAAAGTTTGCAGAAGGGTCTGATTGCATCTCAAAGGTTGATTTTAAAAGTCATTTTACATAGACAGTATTATCACATTGTTACACTTTGGATGTCAACTCAGTTTAGGTCTAATACTTTTCTGGAATAATTTTTGTCCACTGAAGATCTAAAATACGTCTACTCCATTGTTTAGGATTTGGTTTGTACATGGAGCTAGAAAATAAGACTGTGCATCAGCATGCAAGTCAGTGACTTTATTATTAGGTAAAATTTTCTCATTACAGAGACCATTCTAAGTAATTTATAAATATGAACCCATGTGATAACAACACATGAGGTAGGTATTGTGATGATCCTCACTTTGTAAATAGAGGACTTCAAGTAAACACAGGTTAAACTTACCAAGAATCATCTGGCTATAAGTGACAGTATCAGGATTTTAACCCAGGCAGTCTGATTCTTAACCTCTATTCTCTGTTTCCTCTAAAATTCGGTCCCTGTATTTGAAATATTTGGGGACATGACCTCTCCTGTTGATGATCTGATTTTGTTACCTATCATCTGTGTGACCTTGTCAAGTTATTCTGAATCTCAGTTCCCTCATTTCCAAAATAAGTGTAATAATAAAGACGGTATAAATCTTTTGAGAGGAGCAATTAAGATAATGGATCTGAAAAGTTTTTAGGAAGTGAAAAAGTATGGTTTATTGACAGCAGGAGTTGTTATTAATTATAAGGACTCTCCGGGAATTTATAATACTATTTTGTTAGGATATTGGAAAGAATTTGTAATTTTCCCCTTTTATTCTTCGTATTTTACCTGACCTACTCAAAAAAGAATACTCATTCTATTCTGATTGAGGATCTGATATTCTCAAGGATGAGATGGAGTAGGTCAGGTAAAATACAAAGAATAAAAAGGGGAAAATTACAAATTCTTTCCAATATCCTAACAAAATAGTATTATAAATTCCATCAGGAACACGACAAGGATGCCCACTCTCACCATTATTATTCAACATAGTACTAGAAGTCCTTGCAACAGCAATCAGACAACAAAAAGGGATAAAAGATATCCAAATTGGCAAAGAAGAAGTTGAACTGCTCTCTTCTCAGATGACATGATACTCTATATGGAAAACCCAAAAGAATCCACTCCCAAACTACTAGAAGTTATAGAGCAATTCAGTAATGTGGCGAGATACGAAATCAATGCTCAGAAATCAGTTGCATTTCTATACACGAATAATGAGACTGAAGAAAGAGAAATTAGGGAATCCATTCCATTTACAATAGCACCAAAAATCATACGTTATCTCGGAATTAACTTAACCAGAGACGTAAAGGACCTATATTCTAGAAACTACAAATCATTCTTGAAAGACATTGAGGAAGACACAAAAAGATGGAAAAATATTCCATGCTCACGGATCGGAAGAATTTACATAGTTAAAATGTCCATGCTACTCAGAGCAATCTACATTTTCAATGCCATCCCGATCAAAATACCAAGGACATTTATAAAGAACTGGAACAAACAGCCCTTAAATTTGTGTGGAACCAGAAAAGGCCCCGAATCACCAAGGAATTGTTGAAAAGGGAAAACAAAGCTGGGGGCATCACAATGCCGGATTTCAAGCTGTACTACAAAACTGTGGTCACAAAGACAGCATGGTACTGGCACAAAAACAGACACATAGACCAATGGAACAGAATAGAGAACCCAGAAATGGACTTTCGGCTCTTTGGGCAACTAATATTTGATAAAGCAGGAGAAAACATCCGGTGGGAAAAAGACAGTCTCTTCAATAAATGGTGCTGGGAAAATTGGACAGCTACATGCAAAAGAATGAAACTTGACCACTCTCTCACACCATACACAAATATAAACTCTAAATGGATGAAAGGCCTCAATGTGAGACAGGAATCCATCAAAATCCTAGAGGAGAGCATAGGCAGCAACCTCTACGACATCGGCCACAGCAACTTTTTTCATGACACATCTCCAAAGGCAAGAGAAACAAAAGATAAAATGCACTTGTGGGACTTAATCAAGATAAAAATCTTCTGCACAGCCAAGGAAACAGTCAAAAAAAAAAAAAACTAAGAGGCAGCCCACGAAATAGGAGAATATATTTGTAAATGATACTACAGATAAAAGACTGGTATCCAAGATCTACAAAGAACTTCTCAAACTCAATACACAAGAAACAAATAAACAAACCAAAAATGGGCAGATGATATGAACAGACACTTTTCCAAAGAAGACATACAAATGGCTAACAGACACATGAAAAAATGTTCAAAATCATTAGCCATCAGAGAAATTCAAATCAAAACCACACCAAGATACCACCTTACACCAGTTAGAATGGCAAACATTGACAAGGCAAGAAACAACAATTGCTGGAGAGGATGCGGAGAAAGGGGATCCCTCCTACATTGTTGGTGGGAATGCAAGTTGTTACAGCCACTCTGGAAAACAGTGTGGAGTTCCCTTAAAAAGTTAAAAATTGTGCTACCCTATGATCCAGCCATTGCACTACTGGGTATTTATCCCAAAGATACAGACATAGTGAAGAGAAGGGCCATAGCAGCATTGTCAACAATAGCTAAATTGTGGAAGGAGCCGAGATGCCCTTCAACAGATGACTGGATCAAGAAGATATGGTCCATATATACAATGGAATATTACTCAGCTATCAAAAAGAATGATTTCTCAACATTTGCTGCAACATGGACGGCACTGGAGGAGACAATGCTAAGTGAAATAAGTCAAGCAGAGAAAGACAATTATCATATGGTTTCTCTCATCTATGGACATAAGAACAAGGAAGATTGGTAGGAGAAGAAAAGGATAAAGAAAGGGGGTAATCAGAAGGAGGAATGAAGCATGAATGACTATGGATTATGAGAAACATACTGAGGACTTCAGAGGGGAGGGGCGTGGGGGAATGGGATAGGCTGGTGATGGGTAGTAAGGAGGGCATGTATTGCATGGTGCACTGGGCGTTATACGCAACTAATGAATCATGGAACTTTACATCAAAAACCAGGGATGTACTGTATGGTGAATAACATAATATAATAAAAATATTATTATGAAAAAAAATTAAAAATAAAAAAATAAAAAAATAAAATTGTGTAGGAAAAAAAATAAAAAATAAAGTAGAACACACACACACACACAAAGATCCTCAATCAGAGTTTCTCTAACAATAAACACTTGGCTATGTTCCTCTGTTTTATAACACTTATACTTCCCTCTTCTTAATAATTTATATTTTGGGGGGATTATATTTACATATTCATGGTCCAATTCTTAATTTGACTGTTCCAAGAGAGAAAGATCTGCGTCATAGTCACAAGTCATTCTTAGTGTACTGGAAAGTGTCTGCACACAGTAGATGCTTTACAAATGTTTGTTGAATAAATAAATATGGGATATTTATTTCTCTTTTTAAAACATGCAACTCTAGTTGTTGGCATAATTTTAAAATCAGGTAAGCTAAAAAAAAATAAAATAAAATCAGTTAACCTAAAAGTTTTTGGAACATGTCCCTAATGTTCCTAGGTTTATGACTGCATGAGATGCGTCATGGCTCTGAATCTGGCTCTTATGTTTTTATTGAACAGGCCATTCTGTCAATATTCTTCTGATGCAATAATTAATTGTATATAGAGCAAGACCCAAACAACTTGTATGAAAAATAGTTGTGGTGTTGCTCTGCATGGAGGAGATAATAGTAGATGTTAAGAAAGAATGGAAAGTTGATTCTTCATTTGAAAAAAAAACACACATTAATAGAAATAATTATTCACCGACAGATCATGGTATACGTTTTGAGAGATGCCATTGGGAAAGAAGAATATATAATGGCTAAGGAAAAAGAGAATTTCATGGCCTTTTTCTACTTGGTGGAAAATGGGATAAAGTCACAAAATATTGTAGTAAGGTAGATGGGAAGAAGAAAGCAATGGCAAGTGAGAACAGATAAATTAAGAGTTGAGGCTTCAATGTGAGCCCAAAACTAAAACCCCTAGCAATAACTAAATCCTAGAGAGGAAAAAATTGAAAAGGCTTAAAGAGAAAGACACAACATGTATCCATTCAATGTGTTCACGAAACCTAGTTCTTCGAACTCCTGTATGCACAACCAACCTCCTATTTAGGTGTGTCCCTGTGAATGAACTGTGGCTAATGAAATATGGGCAGAAGGTAGGTGGACCACTCCTAGGCTTGACCCATATATTCTTCCCGTAGCACCCACCAAACACCCTCTTCTCTTGTCTCCCAGGAACATGCAGAAGATCCATTAGAAAGCTGAGGGAAAGTAGAGTCACTAAAATAGCCACATGAAAGGCCACTCACCAACTGTTAACATCCAAACTAGGCTTGGTGTGAGCAAGTAATCAATCAACTTTTATTAGGTTAAACCACCAAGATTTGGGGATTTGTTCTGGCTCTTATGGCCTAGTCAGGGTGGGCTACTTTAACAAAGTATCATAGACCAGGTGGCTTATAAGCAACAGAAATATATTTCTTATGTTTCTGAAGGCCGTAAGATGAGGGTGCCAACATAGTCAAGTTCTGGGGAAGGCCCTTTTCCAGTCTGCAAACTAGTGGCTTCTGGTTGTATTCTCACATGGCAGAGAGCAGAGAGGGGAAACAAGCTCTGTTGTGACTCTTATAGGTACACTAATCCTGTTCATGAGGGCTCCATTCTCATCACCTCATCTAATCCTCATTAAATCCCAAAGGCCCACCTTCTAAAACTTCACATCGAGGGGGAAGGTTTCAATATATGAAATTGGAGGGGACACAAACATTTGGTCTATGCATTCTAGCACAATACTCTAATTTCCTAATTATATAATAAATTCTCCAAGTTTAATAATTCAAAAGGTCAGGAGTAAAAGAATATTTTGGTACTTCACTTACCACTATAGATTTACTGTTGTCCTATATGAAACGTAGTAGACAGAGTATACTTGATGTTCATTTTATAAAACACTAAGTTATTTCAATAAACACTAGAGAGAGGGATTGTAACAGAAACTGCTATTTTTTTCACCAGTACTAGTTCTCTTCCTTTTTCTAATAATACATATCCTAAATGTGGTGGGGCACATGGCCACTAGCTGGAAATGACATTTTTCAGTTGCCCTTTGGAGTTAAGTGTGGCCATGTCTGTTTGACCATGGGGATTAAAACAGAATTGATGAGAGACACTTCTAACTTATGCCTTTAAAGGAAAATGGACACACATTCTTTTTCCCACTTTGTGTACTTCTTGCCAATTAAGATGAAGATATTAAAATGAAGATTTAGAAATAGATGTTGGTTGTTGAGGATGGTAGAATTGCACTACCAATCCTGGATTATCCACTTCTGTTGTGGTTTCATGATAGCAAAAAAAACCGGTTTTTTTTTTAAGCCGCATTATTTGGGTTTTCTTTCTTACAATAATCTAAAGTGAGCTCTAACAAAAAGAAGGAGAAATAAATAGACTAACTCAACAATATCTTATGGAACTAATGACCTACAGAATCTTGAAAGGAATACTTAGAGCCGTAGTTGCTTTTGGCTTCTTATCCATATTAATCACCATATTGCAAGTATTTCTGCCTATAATATGAATCCTTTTTATCAGTATATTCTCTTCTACTTATTTAAACACTGAAGTGATAATTCCAAGTTCATAAACGTTCAAAGCTTCTATTGATAAGTCACCTACTGTGAGGCCACTGTCACAAGATTCTGAATTTACCATAGGACAAAAAAGAAAAATATTGTTTAAGTTAAAATTATTGATAAAAAGATAATAGAATTCACATAATGTGAATAAATCTTTAAAAAGATTTTCTTCATTGTAGTATAACAGAGGCTTCCCACATTTAACAAACATTTCTTATTTGATACTCATATGAACGTTAAGAGATAGATAGTACAGAAATATTATCTCCATTTTGTAGATGAAATACATGTGCTGTATGAATATAAATAGCTTACCCAGGATCTCATGTCTTGAGTTCTAGGAATCTCTCTTCAAGGATGGTAGTATACTTGTCAAATTTCTAAACATTTCCCTTTGAGATTAGGAGCTCAGAATTCAGTATCGATTTTGGATTCCAGCTCTGCCACTTATGATTTATGTTGCTATAAGCGGATGACCTTGCTTTCCCGACATACTTTTTTTTTAACCCATGAAATGGGGACAATAAATAAAACTTACCACTTGGAATTAGGTTGCTAAAAGGTAGAAAAATTGTTTACCTAAAGTACCTAACATTTAGTAATCTCTCAATAAATGTTAGCTATTAGTTTTTTTTAAGTTTTAATTTTTAAGGGAGGATAGATTTATAGCATAATAAAAATGTACAACCCTAGGGAGTACCATTTAGATTATATTTTATAATTCCCTTCGCTGGAGCACAATACGGTAAAAATTGGATGGTGTCCCTAGAGTTGTGCAAGCAGAAACCTTAATGAATTTTTTAAAAGACCTTGATAGTTTTTATCTCACACATATTTGGCATTGTAAACAATCTTCTACTTCACATGTTTTCCCCTGGATCCAGCTACAGTTCTACTATAAATTTCTACTGAAATCTGTAACTGACTAAATAATCACTTTGGGATATTTTCTCTCTTTTTAGAAGTTTTTATTTAAATTTGAGTTAGTTAACTTAAAGTGTAATATTAGTTTCAGGCATGCCTTTAATGATTCAACACTTTCATATAACACCTGGTACTCATCACAAGTGCACTCCTTAATACCCGTCACCTGCTTCACCCATTCCCCCATCCAGCTCTCCTCTGGTAACCATCAGTTTGTCCTCTATAGCTAAGCCTCAGTTTGCCTTTCTCTCTCTCTCCTTTTTCACCCCATGCCTATTTGTTTTGTTCCTTAAATTCCACATCTGAGTGAAATTGCATAGTATTTGTTTTTCTCTAATGGACTTATTTATACTGTCTAGCTTCATCCATGTCTTTGCAAATGGCAAGATTCTATTGTTTTTTTTATGGGTGAGTAATATTCCAATGTGTGTGTGTGTGTATGTGTGTGTGTGTGCCATATCTTCTTTATCTATTCATCAGTTGTTGGATGTTTGGGCTGTTTCCATAGTTTGCCTATTGTACATAATGCCTCTATAAATATTGGGGTGCATGTATCACTTTGAATCAGTATTTTTTATCCTTTGGGTAAATACCAAGTATTACTGGATCATAGTTCTACTTTTAACTTTTTGAGGAACCTCCATATTGTTTTCCACAATGGCTGCACCAGTTTGCATTCCCAACAGTGCAAGTGGGTTCCTCTTTCCCTGCATCCTCAGCAACACCTATTTTTTCTTGTGTTGTTGATTTTAGCCATTCTGACAGGCTTGAGGTAGTATTTCATTGTAGTTTTGAATGTACTTCCTTAATGATCAGTGATGTTGAGGACCTTTACATGTGTCTGGTGGCCATCTGCATGTCTTCTTTGGAAAATGTCTATTCATGTCTTCTGCCCATTTTTAATTGGATTTTTCATTTTTGGGGGTGTTGGGTTTTATAAGTTCTTTATATATTTCGGATACTAACCCTTTATCAGATAGTTTACTTACAAATATCTTTTCCCATTCCATAGGCTTCCTTTTAGTGTTGTTGATTGCTTCCTTCACTGTGCAGAAGCCTTTTATTTTGATGAAGTCCCAATAATTTATTTTTGCTTTTGTTCCCTTTCTCTCAGAGACATCTAATAAGAAGCTGCTACAGCCAATGTCAAAGAGGTTATTGCCTGTATTCTTCTGTAGGATTTTAATGGTTTCCTGTTTCACATTTAGGTCTTTCATCAATTTTCAATCTATTTTTGTGTATGGGGTAAGAACATGGTCCAGTTTCATTCTTCTGTCCAGTTTTCCCAACACCATTTGTTGAAGGGACTGTTTTTTCCCATTGGATAGTCTTTCCTGCTTTGTCAAAGATTAATTAACCATATAGTTGTGGGTTCATTTATGGGTTGTCTATTCTGTTCCATTGATCTATGTGTCTATTTTTGTGCCAGTACCATGCTGTCTTGATCACTACAGCTTTGTCATATAACTGCAAATAGTGAAAGTTTCATTTCTTCTTTGTTGATTTGGATGCTTTTTATTTCTTTTAGTTGTCTGATTTCTGTGCTTAGGACTTCCAGTACTATGTTAAATAACAATGGTGAGAGTGGACATCCCTGTCTTGTTCCTGACTTTAGTGAAAAAATTCTCAGTTTTTTCCCCATTGAGGATGATATTAGTTGTTTTTTTTTCTTATGGCCTTTATTATGTTGAGGTATGTTCCCTCCACACCTACCTTGTTGAGGGTTTTTATCATGAATGGATGTTGTACTTTGTCAAATGCTTTTTCTGAGTCTATTGAAACGATTATGCGATTTTCATCCTTTCTTTGATTAATGTGATCATGTTATTGATTTGAAAAACCCAGGAATAATCTCACTTGATCATGGTTGACTCTTTTAATGTAATGTTGGATTTGGTTTGCTACTATTTTACTGAGAATTTTTGCATCTATGTTAATTAGGGATATTGATCGATACTTCTCTTTTTTAGTGGAGTCTTTATCCAGTTTTGGTGTCAGGGTAATGCTGGTCTTATAGAATGAATTTGGAAGTTTTTCTTCCTTTTATATTTTTTGGAATAGTTTGAGAATAAATAATCACTTTGATCCTCTTAAACTTAACAGTAAAGAAGGAAAGGATAATTATTCATAGTCTCTGGCATGAAATTGATTGGCTCTAAAAAGATGGAGACTAGAGTTAGCCCTTGTTATTTGTAGGTGTAATATTTTAATTTTAGACCACATTTTCCCAAGTAAATGTTTGAAATGTATAAACCAAAAGAGTTTAAAAGAGTATTTGGAGAAATAAAAAACACAAGGTGATGGTAATGGATGGGTTCTATGGCCAAATTAGTTGGAAATCTTTCTAGTTAAACAAATCAAAACAGCTTTCTAAATTGCAGAACTTCTTAGATTCCTCATTCTAGGATGTGTTAAAAAGGGCATGTGCCATCTATAGTTTCCAAATACTTTAGTCTAATGACCAATTTTTCTGTTTATCTTACTCTATACAGATCTCTTTAAAGGAAAAATAAATTGCTTATTTTATAGATTGTTTAGACTATGTATATCAGATTCCCAAAGCTAATGACATATAACCTTTAACATTTTTCTCCAAACCAGGAACTGGATAACTGCAAAACTTAAAAATAGGAGCAAGGCTCTTTCTTAACCAGTGAGCTAGGCTAGTCACCTACTTAGCGTTTGCCTCATTAAAATGTTTCTGTTCTTACTTTACTATAACATAAACAGTAGCTATTATGAATTTATATGAAAACTTATTCCTCCATAAAATATGACTACAAAATAAAAAGTAAACATTAATGCTGTTTGTATAAATCAAAACAAGGCAAGGAAATCTAAGGATGGTACTTAAGGTTAATAAAGATGTTTTAGAGGTATTTACAAAATTAGAGATGCAAGTAGTTCTTGATCTACTAGAACTACGATGTGTATTTAAGGAAATTCTCTGTAAACAATCTATAGACTCAGGTGAGTTGTATACCGGTTATTGGGCAATTACTTTATTCTCTGGGACAGTATTTCTATTAATCTCAAACTGGCAGAAAAGAAAGTGATAATAGCTATTTGAGGAATGCAACATTTAGAATAAAATCTATATTATGTTTGCCCTAAGTCCACTTTCGCATATATCAATAACTGTAATATTATCTTGGATCGTGCTACACATTGCATCTCTTGATTTATGAATAAATGCAAATACACAAAAGTATTGTTAATTACTTGACCAAAAAAGACTCAATATTAGGGTCTTTTATCTCATCCATCTATGAAATTAGTCAAGCAGAGAAAGACAATTATCATATGGTTTCACTCATTCGTGAAACATAAGAAATAGGAAGATCGGTAGGAGAAGAAAGGGAAGAATGAAGGGGGGGGGTAAACAGAAGGGGGAATGAGCCATGAGAGACTATGGACTCTGAGAAACAAATTGAGGGCTTCAGAGGGGAGGGTGGTGAGGGATTGGGATAGGCCGGTGATGGGTATTAAGGAGGGCATGTACTGCATGGTGCACTGAGTGTTATATGCAAGTAATGAATCAAGGAACATTATATCAAAAACTAGGGGTGTACTGTATGGTGACTAACATAACATAATAAAAAATTATTGTAAATAAAAAATTAAAAAATAAAAGTAAATTTCAAATATTGGCTTAACAGTTTTTTGTTTCTTGGTTTTGTTATTTTTAAAGTTGTAATTTTCAGATAATTATAGATTTACATTCAATTACAAAAAATAATGAGAGATTTAATGTGCCCTTTATTCAATTTTCCCCAATGGTATCACTTTGAAAAACCATAATATAATATTATAGCCAAGATATTGTTCATGTAAGAGTGAAGATATAAGACACTTACATATTGAACTAGCCTTGCACGAGTGATGTTGGGCTGTGGTTTTCTTTTTATCCTTTTTTTTTTAATGATATTTTCCTGTTAACATTATGTTATTGATTTATAGTTTGATTCCATCTTGATGGGAGAACACAATCCATATGATTCCAGTTCTTTTAAATTTGTTGAGTTTTGTTTTATGGTCTTGGATATGGTCTAAGTATATGTTTTGTAGGCACTCAAAACAAATGTTTATTCTTTTGTTGTTGGGTGAAGTGTTCTATAAATGTCAATCAGATCCTTTTGGTTGATAGTGTTGTGAGTTCTTTTATATTTTTTTGTATTCTGTCAAGTCTTATCAGTTGTTGAGAAAGGGGTATTAAATTCTCCAACTATAACTGTGGATTTTGTCTATTTTCCTTTCAGTTTCATCAGCTTTTGTTTCATATATTTTGGAGCTCCACTGTTTGGTGCATACATATTTAGGATTGCTATATCTTCTTGGAAGAATGACTCATTTATTATTATAAGATGACCTTCTCTGTCATCTTACTACTACTTCTACTGATGGTCTTTTTCATTCAAGCATGAGATTTTCTTGGTGTGATGATTTTTGTTAGAAACCTAAACATTTTGGGTATTACATTTTGAGACTCTGGATCTTATTAAAATCTATTTTAACTGGCTTTCTCTAACTCAAGTACAGCAAGGGAAGGAGAAACAAACATTGCCTCGTAACTGTTAAGTGGGGATAGAAGTCCAGGTTCCCCACTTGATCTGTTCTCCAGGAAGTCTCTATGCTTCCTGGCTCTGAGAGGTAGGAATGCCTCATTACTGCTCCCTAATTGGCCTCCACTAACACTGGATTGGATGGCCTCAATATCACTGGGTAGTAGTAGAGGTCCTGCCTCTCCACAAGTTTCCTTTGACCCCAATCCAGCAGAGAAAGTGTATCACCTTTTTACTGCCAGGTAGGTGTGGAAGTGCAGGTCCCCTCTATGGTCTCCATTTAAGGTAACAGGAATGTCTCCTTACTGCCTTTTTGGGATGGAAATCTCTGCTTCTTACACAGACTTCTATTCTACCATGCAAGCAGGGGATTGGGGCACATTGTTATTCTGGTAAAGATGGAGGTCTAGTCATCCCAACTAACATTTACTGGCGTGGGTGGGTATTCTACCATAAAGTGTTCTTCTTCTCTTCTTTCTCTTCTCTTCTTTCTCTTCTCTTCTCTTCTTTCTCTTCTCTTCTCTTCTCTCTTCTCTTCTCTTCTCTTCTCTTCTCTTCTCTTCTCTTCTTCTCCTCTCCTCTCCTCTCCTCTCCTCTCCTCTCCTCTCCTCTCCTCTCCTCTCCTCTCCTCTCCCCTCCCCTCCCCTCCCCTCCCCTCCCCTCCTCTTCTCTTCTCTTCTCTTCTCTTCTCTTCTCTTCTCTTCTCTTCTCTTCTCTTCTCTCCTTTCCTTTTTCCTTTTCTTTTTTCTTTTCTTTTCTTTTCTTTTTTCTTTTCTTTTCTCTTCTTCTTCTTCTTTCTTCTTCTTCTTCTTCTTCTTCTTCTTCTTCTTCTTCTTCTTCTTCTTCTTCTTCTTCTTCTTCTTCTTCTTCTTCTTCTTCTTCTTCTTCTTCTTCTTCTTCTTCTTCTTCTTCTTCATTCCTCTTCTTCTTCTTCTTCCTTTTCTTCTTCTTCTTCTTCTTCTTCTTCTTCTTCTTCTTCTTCTTCTTCTTCTTCCTTCTTCTTCTTCTTCTTCTTCTTCTTCTTCTTCTTCTTCTTCTTCTTCTTCTTCTTCGTATTTTCATTGTTTGAATGGAGTATAGTGGTTATTGCCTTAAAGCTTTCTTCCCTACTTCTTATGGCTAAAGAGAGCAAATTTTTGTTGTCCTTTAGGTTTGTTTCTTTGTTTGTTTGTTTTTCTATACCTCTTACTATTTCCTAGGCTTCTTTGGCTCTAGATCTTGGATATACGGCCAAAAAGAAAGCACAAGGGACTCCTTACCATGCAAGAGGTCCCAGGTTCTCTAGCAAGTCTGCCTTATCTTCACCATTAATATTATTCTGTTTTATGTACAATATACAGAGATTTTAGTTATACTTAGAGAGAGAATAGAGAAATGTATATCTAATCCATTTTTCCAGAAGTGGAAGTCTATGTACTTTTATTAGTTTATTGACTGTGATTCTTCTGTATTTTTGGTTTTCTAAAAAGTCCATTGTTTTTGCACAATGATTTCTTCTAAGATACCCACACAGAGTGGAGTGATTAGTGCTGGGCCATAGAACAGAAGCAGGATTGGGAGTGCATCAGAGATAAAAGTTTTGCTCTGGTAACCTAGAGAAGCCAGAATGTGACATACATAAGTAATACTTTTGCTGCACTCTTAAGTATGATGGCTATCTAGAAGAAAATCAGATGTGCCATTGTTTGTATTGAGAACTGAAATAACCATGCTTTTTATGGAATCCATTTCTACCTGAATGCACAACTGAGACATAAACTCAGGTTATTCAGACTTAGGCATTTGGCAGACATTTTCTTGATATTGAACAAAATAAGTATGTCACTTAAAAGAAAACTGATGGGGACACCTGGGTGGCTCAGTTGCGTTGGCTAAGCCTCTGGTTCTTGGATTATGCTCAGGTCATGATCTCAGGATTCTGGGATGGAGGCCCACATTGGGCTCCATGCTCAGGGGGGAGTCTTCTTGAGATTCTCTCTCTATGCCCCTCTCCCTGCTCTCTCTCTCTCTCTCTCAATCAAATAAATAAATAAATAAGTCCTTAAAAAAGAAAATACCTGATGATATTTTTTTGCCCATGATAAAATTTGAGTTTCCAAGCAACTTTTAAGAAATTACTACTTGTCAAGTTTTGGTGTACAAAAAAAATTAAGATCTACAATTATCAGAAAATATTTTTAAAAATACTTCTACTTATTTTAATTTTATACCTGTGTGAAGTTATGTTTTCTTCAAGTTTTTCAACCAAACACCATATCATAATACCACTGAGTGTAGAGGCAGACATAGAATCCAGATGTCTTCTTCTTCTTCTTTTTTTTTTTTTTTGCAAAAATATAAAGCAGGGGAATGTCACTTTCTATTTTTTTTTAAATATGTTTAAGTACATTATTTATATGTGTGTAAGGAATATTTTTTGTTATTTTAATGAATCAAATATTTTCAAAGTTTTTTTAGTTTTAGTTTTAAAAACAGTAAGTAGCTATAGATATAACCCACATAAACAAAGTCTTATTGTAGTTCTCCATATTTTGTAAGAGTTGTAAATAGACACTGAAGCCAAAATATTTTAGACTTACCTCTGCAGAAGATTACAAGCCATCCTACAAGAGACATTGTTACTTTGTGTTTGATATCCTGAAATCTCTCAATTCATCTTTGTTAAATAAATAAATGTATAAACAGAAAATCCTGCTTTTTCTTTGCAGTGTTTATTACTAATGAGTGCTGGTATTTTCACCAAGATTTGTCCCAAGGAAGTGAAATTTCTATATGTCTAATGCCTGACTCTACTCTTAGAACAGGTGCATTATTATTTTGCTCCTTAAAGATTTTCTGTGACCTTAAATAGAAAATAAGATCATCCTTCAACAAACAGCCATTTTCGACAGTGAAATTGAATGATGAAAAAATAAATAAAAGCTATTTATTATGAATAAATACATATCATGAGGAGTAATAACCTTACTAAATTATAAGGAAAGTTGGGACAACTATTGAAAACTACAAAGACAGGAGTAGGGAAAAGGAAACATTTCGTGTATATAATAGGAGCTAGGTGTGAGTATATTCTTGCAATAGCCTAAACAGGTCATCATTAAATAAATTTTAAAAATGAGGAATGCTCATAATGTTAAAACAAATACTCAAATATATTGCTATATGTCTTCAAAATCAGTGTTTCAGTCTACTTTATAGAGATCTGGGAAGTTCTTCTCTATCTTTCTCCAGTGTAGCTTTCCAAGATGGTGTTTGCTAGTACATAATACCAGCACCTCTTAACTCATAGGAAAGATGACGTATGCCTTAAATAAATCTCTTTATTTTCTCAATATTCACATTTGGCAAGGATAATTTGCATAGCATTACAACCAGTCAGAGATGGTAGAAACAGAAGAATCATTTAAAACTGTATAAATAAATGAGGACTAACACAACAATTTGTTTTGTTTCATTTTTTTACAGAGAGATATCAGGGTATGTCATTATCGCATTTGTTGCTTAAATTTACCGAGTATCAAGCAATAATATCCCCACACTCTAAATTATTCTGTTTTTAAGGTATTTTTTTTTCTGAAAAAAAAAATAAAACTGTGAGTTTCTACTACCCAGATGTCTGAACAATGTCACTGAGCCTAAAGAAATTTGTTTCTACAAAATTTAAAATGCCTCCTAATGTTTAAACAGTCATAGTTTTTAGCAGGTAATCACTGCATCCTGGCTAGAGAGTTTCTAAGGGCAAGATAAAATAAATGTATTCTGATCTTACCACTTTCTGCTTTGACTGATTAAGAATTTAACATGCATTTCATAAGAATGCATAGAAATTATGCATAGGAATTATGCTTGAGTTATATTTTGTGAACCTAGTTCATAAGTACTAACTCTACCCTGAGTGCAGCTTCTGCCCTAGATCTCTTAAAAACGTAAGTATTTATCCACAAAGCCTTCTCCATAACATAGCAGTCCTTATTTTATTTCAGGACTTTAAAAAGGTAGTTATATCCTGATTAAAAGAGAAGCACAATCAAAGCAAACCCATTTTGAAAATAATACACAGGATACTTGTTTGAATTCCCTACATGTTATCGGAAGGATCCTATTTTCCCTGAGAACTTGGAGCAAAGAGAAGAAAAAAAACAAGGCTATGCTTTGAGTCAAATAAGTTGAATCAGCTCATTCAACTGGAAGGAGACATACTGTTTTCTAAACTCAGTGGAATAACTACTTAAGATGGTGCATTAGTGTGATCAATGAATATTAAATATCATAGGACTGTTGTCAGGATTAAATAATATAACACAAGAAATGAAAATGTCTGGCACACAGAGATTTTTGTTATTATTATGATCAGAAACATTGCCTGATCCAAATACCAACAGAGTTGGCAAGGTGGTAATTCTAGGGAGTTAAATAACCCAGGCTTGGAAAAGTTTTCTTGTTCTGAGCTTCTCAAAACCTTTTGCTTCTGTTCTGAGTCAGTGAACACCAATCAATACCAAGCTGTTCAGCTTTCTGATTTCCTCAGAATGAGTAAAGGTGTACAGGAGAGCGCTGGAGTCTTCCCATCCCTAGAATGTCCCATCCGACTGAAACCATCTCCTTGGCATTAAGATTTATACAGTTACAGTCTCAATGGAATTTAGTTTTTGAGTCTGTGTGATCATTTCTGGATGTCCTAATAAAGTCCATTTCTCAAGCACAGACACTGAAAACTCAGTCATTCTTTGAGACTTCACTGTGACTGCCTGCTGGCCTTTCTCTTCAAATATGCATGTTGCTATAAAACGTCATTCAAAATGTCAAAACTTCCACTTTCATTAAAGTCCAGAGCTCTTTTTCTTTCTTTCTTTTTCTTTCTTTCTTTCTTTCTTTCTTTCTTTCTTTCTTTCTTTCTTTCTTTCTTTCTTTCTTTCTTTCTTTCTTTCTTTCTTAACTTTTTTGAACTCCTCCTCAAGAAATCCTAGCAAATGAGGAGGTGAGATACTTCCCAGTGATGTGTTTGGCAGTCACAAAAAAATAGGGTTGGAGGACTGCTGGAAAGAAAAGTTCTGGAGAATATAGTAGCAGTTATTTTAGAAGAGCTTTCATATGAAGATAAACTAGATTTTTTTAATGGTATATAGCTTAAGAAGACAAAACAAGGACCAATTATGAGAAATCGATGGGAGATGTTTTAGAACCATCTTCAATATGTTGCTCACCTGTCCGCCTCACATTTGGCTACCAAGAACCCCTGATCCTCTATACTCTAGAGTATACCAAAGTTGCTAGACTCCAACCAATTCATCTGCATCTCTGTCTCCCTACCTGAAAACAAGCCCTCACCATCCATCGTCCCCTCAATGGCTCACTGATTAATCATCCCTCATTCTGCTAAGTCCACCAGCTTCATACCTTGTTGACATGTAGAAAGGATCATATCAACTTCCTGCTGCCCTCTCCTGACTCACATTGTCTAAAGCCATGTTTCACAAAACAAGATATGTAGACGTATTCTTGAAGATACAAACATTGTACCATCAGGTTTTCAAATATCTATCTTTTACAGAGAAGCTATGAGGGACATTTACACAGAACACACTTTAGTTTCTTAATTCCCCAGGGATCTGTGGGCATATTTTTAGGACACTATAATTATTTTTCCTTTAGAGCAGATTGAGATACAGGGGTACACAGGATGTATTCTAAACTCTTTATACCTCTTCTTAGCTCCCTTTGCAAAGTTAATATTCCAGCCATACAGAACTTTTTATTTTTTGGTAACTAATTTCACAGCTTTGTTCCACTATGCATGTTGTACCCTCTGCTGGAAATGCTTTTCCTCCTCCCTTCTTGGTGAGAAATTATTGATATTTCAAGATCCAATTCTATTTTCACCTTCTTGGGAAATATGTCTAGTTTATCTCTGGGTTCCTACCTCATTTTATACTGCTTGTCATATTGTGCTTTCCCCATGCGCCAGTGTGGCATTTCTTTATTGGATGGTAAGCTCCTCGAGGTCAGAAACTATGTAACTGTCATCTTTACATGTCTTTAGAAGTCCATCATTTCCTATAGTACCAGAATCATGGAGGGCTCTTTAAATTGGATAGAACTAGGTGTTTGTTGTTTTTTTTTTTCTCACCCTGGAACTTTTTGTTGTCCCTAGTGAGGTAGGTTAGTCCCTGTCCTTGAATGGCTACCCAGGGATATTGTCATAGTGGAATCTCAGCATAGTATGGGATGTTGGAGTGAATGCATGGAAATGTCTTTCAGCTCTAAGTTTCCATGATCCTAAGTTGCACTGTGCTTAGGGTTGTGAACATAACTTTAAATTAGAATTGTTCCTTGTTCTTGTAACTTTTTTTCCTTTTGGAGCTGTCTTTTCTCTTGTCTCTTTGTTTTTGGGAACTCCCCTTGAAAACTATTTGCCTCCAGAAATGCTATCTATCTCTGGGTCTCTCTCAAGAAATTTTTTTCCATCCTTCCCCTTCCCCATTTTTCTACTACACCTTGCGCATCATGACCTATTTTCTCAGGAGTCAGTCCATGCTTGGTTTCTCAGCTAATTGTCAGAAAAATTAATGAGTGATAACTGAGTTTTACATAATCCTGGTTTAACATAATTAAGGCTGTCATTTATTGAAGAAATGTTTAAATTCCTTACATGTATTATATCATATAATCTTTACACAAACCCCATAAATTATTATTCTTTTCTACATTTTAAAGATGATGAAACTAAGGCCCAGAAGTGAAGTAACTTATTCAATGTGATATATCTAGAAAGTAGTAGAGTTTGGATCAACTTCCTGTCAGTTTGATTGTTTTTAACCGCTTCACTAAACTGGCATTCCTCCCTCAGCCCCCAACACACATGCCACTGCTAACTTTGCATTAACACGATTATAAACTGTGAGGTACAAGACACCCTGGGCAGTCAGAGATTTGGATGTGAGAAGATTCTTCTTCGAATCCAATAGCCCACACTGCATGGGCATCAAATATTTAGCCTAATCAGAAGACTACCTTCTATAATGCATACTTATTTTTTCTTTGCTTTATTAAAGAACATGAGTCTCTTTTACACAATTCACAAATGGCACATTTTCAATATTTATTTCAGCATTTAAATCTAAGAGGGAAGCTGAAGTTACATAAATAACCTCAGCAGATGAAAACACAACAGCTCCTCCATCCCAGGTCTGGCTGTGAGAATGTGTTCAATGGGATGTACATCACACACCTCTCATAAGGCTAGAGAGAATCCAAGGGCAGCAATAACTGTGAGGTTATTCCACCTCGTTTACTGAGAGCAGAATGCAGTAGTTGCTTTTGCTCCTGCTTCTCCCACTCTGTGTTCCTCACAGCTATACTTGCTTGAGCATTCCTTGTAGGCCAAGACATCCCACATCCCATCCTATCCTGGTTTTAAAATGTGTCCAGTGAGCAATACTTGCTCCCAGATCTTTGTTTCTAATATCCTTCCCCACAGAAAGGAACAATTGTTTCTGAAGAAATATGACTGATTCAGGCCCAAGGCACTGCAGGTACAAGATGACTCTAGAATACTTTGTTATACCAGAAAGAAAGAAAATGCTAAAAAAAAAATAATAATGGGGAAGTGAAACAAAGACATAAGAGCCAGCTTGAAGGTGTGCCCATTGATGGAATCTGGAACCATCCGAGCACTGAGATAATGATGCATCTTAAAGAATTATATACCATTGAAAAAATCCTGAGTGCTGAAAGGCTTTACTTGATACCATAGATAGATTAAGATAGAAAGATAGATAGAGGGGCACCTGGTTGGCTCAGATGGTTAAGCATCTGCCTTCAGCTCAGGTCATGATCTCCAGGTCCTGGGATCAAGCCCCATGTCGGACTCCTGGTTCAGCAGGGAGTCTGTTTCTCCCTTTCCCTCTGCCTCACCCCTGCTCATGCTCTCACTCTCTCTGTATCTCTCTGTCTCAAATGAATAAATAAAATCTTTAAAAAAAAGCAGCAAACTATTAAGAAGAACGAAAGAACGAAAGAAAGAAAGATGATAAATAGATAAATACAGGGAGGCAGAAAAGAAGGAAAGAAGGTAGGCAGGTGGGATCTTGCTAACAGTAGAATACTGAGTGTTGTCTAATAAATGTAAAGGGAGTGCTGAAGTTGGACACATCATTTTGTAACCACCAATGGATGGCAACTGCAGGAGAAAGCAGAATATTTGCATAGTATTAAGAAATGTCTCCATTTAATCAATTTATTACTTTGAAAGAGAGAAAATAACTAATTATGGAGTGGGGAAATTGGACTACATCTGGAGCAGATGATCAAATTCACATCATCAATGTGAGACAGATGGTTGTTCTGTGCCTCCCATTGGGATACACTCTTAGAAAGACACAAAGCCACCTACATAGAATTCTGGCTCAGAAAGCATTACCTGCATCCAATTATGAGGAAATATCAGACAAACTCAAAAAAAGGATATTCTATTTAAAAATAGTGAAAGGGACAGTATTGCCCCAAAATGTCAATCTCATTAAAGAAAAAAAAAGTGTCTGTAAAAATATTTCAGATGAAAGAAGGCTAAAGAGATGTGGCAACCAAATGCTACCTGCCCTAGTCTGGATCCTGTTATGAAGGAAAAAAAAATTCTATAAGGATATTATTAGGTCTATTGAAAAAATAGAATGTAAATATTAAATTAGAATAAAGCTTTATATCAATATATGATTTACTGTAGTTAATAACTGGTCTGTGGTTACGTAAGAGAATATTCCCATTCTAAGGAAAAGTACACTGACATATCCAGGGGTAAAGTGTTCTAATCTGTACCACTCACCCTCAAGTGGTTCAGTTTGGGAGAGAGAGACAGCACACCAGATATAATGTAAACAGTAAGTGAATCTGGATGTATGTGTGTCTTTTCTATTTTATTGTTGTAATTTTCCTGTAGGCTTAAAATTATTTCTGAATAAAAGTTTAAAGAAAAGAGTAAAAAAATGTGCCCTTGATCAGGGAAAGCCCTTTTATAGCTCAGATCAATGTTTGCTAAGATTTTCCCACCACTACATTGGCAACATACAACACTGATAAATAAGCTAAGTGGTGGGTTAGATGTAATTTGAAGTACATTAGGTTTTATTTATGTATTCAGTTATCAAAAACTTAATGAATACCTATCATGTGCCAGATAATGTGTTATCATATGCTTTTTTCTCCTCCTCAAGAAAACATAAGAAACTATGTGTGAATAAGAATAATAAAGAAAAAAGAAGACAATAATTCACAACCATAATTTATTAATAGCAGCAAATTATTTGTGATATATCTAATGTTCTCCACTTACCTCTGTGCGTTAGAATCTCTTTGGAAGCCACTGGCTGAGCTGACACAGCTCGAGCCGCTTTCTTTTATTAACTTCAGGCCCAGAAACATGTGGCTCCCCTACCTTATTTCTGTGACCAACCCATGTTCCTTAGTTACAAAGTTCATGCATTTTAACTACTAGAAAATCTGCCTGAAAAACCTATAAAGTACTTCTGTTTCCTTAAGGATGAGGTCCAACTTTGCAGTGTCATTAAGTCAGAATTTAGAGTCTTGCTGTTAACCTCTGCATAGTCCAATGGGACACCCAATCCTCCCAGATGGTGACTGCCAACTTGTGTGTGCACCTTTGTCTCAGCATATAGACTCTGAGATTCCTGACACCATGTAGTGCCTTCTTATATTATATTATATTATTGAGGTCCAGCTTGATATATTTATTGTTCACCTTCAAGAAACTCTCAACCCACTCTGGGTCATCTGAGTACAATGGAAAGGACTCTTGGGTTTTGACACTTGACAATTCTCAGAACAGATTTAGCTCTGTCACTGACTGAATGAATGCTTACAGTCAAATTATATAATATCTCTAATCCTGTTTCCTCTCTTTCAACTCAAAATAATGGTGCTATATTTCTCAGAGGATGGTTGTAAGAATTAAGAGAGATAGTGTTTGGCACAGTGATTGGCTGGAAAATGTTAATCATTAATATTACTTTCAGAAGATAAGCACAATTTTTATTTTAATGGCTGGAAGCAGGATTCCTCTTTAGGGTGATATAGATGATATACTCCTTATTTTAACTGCTTCTCGAGGAGAGCAAGGCCTGAGGTTATGGTTAGAAGGACCCAGGGATATGAAGGAGACATAGTTGTATAGTTGAGCAACAGAAGTTAGAGGATAAAACAACAACCACAAGGACAAGAAAGCAAAACAAGAAAGTTAAGAAGAAAGAAATGAGAGAAACTTTTGTCTACACGGTAGGGTGCCAAAGGGGTTTGTAGGAGGTGGACTGTTTAATGTTAAATATTGAATTGTTGACATTGCAACAAGTTAGTCCCCTGTCTTCACAAACTTCCTATTAAATCTGTGACTTGAGTGAATGTTCTTGGTTTGTATGTTTGCTTGCTTGTTTGTTTTGTTTGTAGTTTGCTTCCATAATGCTTATTAAGGTGAAAAAAGTGAGTTTCATGACCAGGACAGTATTGAGCAGAGAAGAATCAACAGGTGCTAAAGGGCAGAGCAAGCAGTACTGAAAGCTTTTTAGGAAAAGTGGGCCTAGAAGAACCTCTGAGAAGGAATCTCTGACAAAGTACAGAAATCTTGAGGAATAATGAGATGGAGACTTAACCTGACATATAGATTTTATCCTTATTATAGGTAAGAGAATGGACTTGGCTCACAGAGCTTAGGGTCCAGATTATTTTAAACTAGGTAAAATACTAAAACTTGCAAAGTATGATAGTTCCACAGTCTTTTATCCATAATTCCAAAATACTAAATGGTCTGAAAATGTTTTGTTCAGCATCAATACTCTATCAGCGGAAAAAGCTGACCTTATTCACCATTAGAGTGCCATTCGTCTTTCTTTATTGTGACGGGGGTGTATTCATACCTTTTGCTGAAGAGTTGTATGTGTTGGATGATGGTGTGCTGCTCAGATTCTGTGAGGATTATTGGCCACATAGGCATATATGCCACTTGTCCTTAGAAAATTCTGAATTCTTAACATATCTGGAGTTTTAGATAAGAGATTACAAGCAGGAGTTCAGAAAAACAGGAAATTTTAAATGAGTGAAAAAAGGGAATTACCTTCCAGTGTATTTCTAAAGCTGAAATTGGCAGCTTTATCCATGGAATCCGATTCATACTGGGTCAGACTTAGGCAGAATTCCACATCAGCAGAGGAGGGGAGCCTCGGGGTCCTGGCTTTGTCATGGTTTCCAGGATTTCGCAGTAGTGGTCCCTCTGGAGTTCCGTCGCATAAAGCCTGCCGGCTGTTGTACTCCTCCAGGCGGGTGCAGATGATCTACACAAAAACCTTTATGTTAAAGGAGTTGTGGGGGCCTCAACATCAAAAGGGAGAAGGTGGGAAGATTCACCAAGAGCTTCATATTTTAAAGGAAATTGTTGAAGGACCCAGCCTTCTGAGGGTTGCAAAATAAGAGTGAAATCTAAAATCTAGAACAGAATTCTCTTCTTGTATCTACTTAAGAAAATGAGTTAAATTCCCTAGGCCTCAATGATCAAAGGAGGATAATAAAAATGACTTCATATAATTTTGTCAAGTATTTATTTGATGAGAATATAAATCTGACAAGCATCTGTTAAACATCCATTGTGTGACTTCGCTGGTTGTATGCCCACGAAGCTAGCCCTAGTCCTGAGTTTACGTCTGTGCCATCTCTTGTTTCTCTATTTCTATATCTTCTCTTTTGGCTCTTACAAGTTTCAAAGCTTTCAACTACCTGGTGAGAACTCCCTAATTCTTATCTCTAGTTCAAAACCACTTCTCTGAATTTTAAACCTTTATATCCATCTCTGACTTCCTATTTCAGTCTTATCTCCCATGCATCTCACATGTCACATTTAAACTCCCCAAACTCTGCTCTTCTCCCCATATTTCCTATCACATCAACCGTCTTGCAGCTCAAACCCGTGAGTCATCCTTTTAAAGCCAGAAACTGGTGAGTTTTCATTTGTATTTTATTCTCTTAGGTCTTTCACTAACGGTTGAAATCATTAGCCAGTCTTGTCAATTGTACCTCCAGAATACAGCTTGAGTCTGGGAACCACTCTTCAATTTGCCTACAGATGATGTGACCTGACTGCTAAAGTCAGGTTGGCTACCCTTCTCTGAGCATTACTCGTGTTTCTCCCTGCCACAACTTTGTTCATACCTAAGCATTCTCACTCCTTGCCATGGATCTGACATCTGACCTCGTCTTCAAGAATAAGGCAGTATTTTAGAAAAAAACAGACACTGTTAACTCTGACTTCGAAAGTAATTCAAAAGGATCTGACTCTAAATATGAAGAATTTTCAGGAATTCTTCACTGAATTATTTTACTTATAGTTTCATTTATAGGTCGGCAGAAGAATAAACTATGATAATATCTCACTAAAGAAGTCAAAAGGAGCTCTTTCAGTATAAATATAAAATAAAAATTGTAAATGAGTAAAAAATCACACAATTTAATAGGCAGATTTATCTTTACTTTTTGGTCTCAGTGCTATTTAAATTAATTCATCTTAAAATCATTGATGCCTTTGATTCAGTGAGAGCAAGGAACTAAGTAGCAAGATATCAATCCTAACTCAAAACAAAAAGTACAGGAGAGCCACCCCGCCTTGACCCACAAGCACATACTTCCACAGGAGGCCTGTGCCCATTGAGCAGATAACATTATTCTTCGCCAATGTAGACTTCACTTACTTTAGATTCCTTGATAAACAATCAGTATCATCTCCCTTAGAAAATGTGATCTTCACCAGGACAACTTTATTATTATTACTATTCATAGGATCTAGAACAGAGGCTCAACCAATATTTGATGGATGAATAAAATCAGTGGATGAACCAATGAATCTTCAACTACAAACATGTGTTCAACAACCTTTTTAACTCGTCCTGTAATCGGTACCAAACTCTGCTCTAGAAGATATTTTTAAAAATATATCATTTTTATTAAACACATGAGGAAGGCATCACTGTGTACATTTTTAAAACTTCACACAACCACCTTGTAGGTTTATATGATTTTTTCCCCTGTTTTAATGACGAGGAAACACAGTCTGACTAGGGGAGAATACAAAAGGCTAGTATCATCTAAAACCCTGGTTATGATGAATACTTTTATGGACAACAGGCAAGGCACATGGAACAATATTTTAAAAGTGAAAAGCCTTCCTGGTCATTTGTTTGCACCACAGTTAAAAATAATCGAGACAATCTTAGTCTCCTGCTCCA
Source organism: Ursus americanus (assembly GCF_024610735.1). NCBI lineage: Eukaryota > Metazoa > Chordata > Mammalia > Carnivora > Ursidae > Ursus > Ursus americanus. Next base: position 22,323,779 of record NC_142142.1, on the reverse strand, counting down.
GTGAGTTTGCACTCTAGAGAAATGTAAAAGCAAGTTCAATTATCATGAGATGGAACTGAATGAGCCGTGCCTCCCAGGAATGGCTGCTACTGTGTTCAATGAGAGACACTTAGAGAAGCTTTTAATTTTGGGTCACTAAGATATCACTTATGAATTGAAGCGTTGTGTGTTGGAAAAGAACTGGATGCCAAATTCCGGTAGATGCGGGCATCAGTTCCGGCTCTGTTACTTACTGGCAATGTGTCAGTGAGCATGTTATTTAGACTTGCTAAGTCTCAATTTTCTCAACCATAATATGAAATTGTATTAAATATAATAGGGTATAATAAAAATATACTATTATATGACACTGTAATGTATAATTCACATTTACTGTATTAATAATAAAATAAAATAGTAACAGAAAGTAGCACAGATTTTGCCCAGCAAATGTCAGTTTACAGGTTTCTTCACACTTCACTACATTCCTCAATCCTTTCATCCATGCATAATTGAGAAATAGATCTGTTGGGTGATTCGTCTAAGGTCATATGATGCTTAGAGCCAGAGCTAGAACATTAATACACAGTGCTAATTCCAAATGTATATATACATAACATTTATTACTGCCTGTAAATGGTTTAGGAATGGTTGAATAAAGCTAACTTAGCTTTTGCATTGAATATAATATATTGAATTCCTTTATTATGTCAATTAACTAGACATCATGTCAGGTACATAAACGAAATTATTTTCACTCCTGTTGGAATATTAAACCATCTCAGGACATTTTCAAAAGTCCTACTGCCTCAAAAATTCCTACAGCAGACTCGTTTGCAAAGGTTTGAATGGAACTATTTTTGCTGAAATGCCAACAGCCAAGTGACTAAGTGTTCAGATGATTGGATGTATTAGTAACAAGGAGGAAATCTACCCTGGTTCCAGAAATAATTAGAAAAACTTAGTTCCAAGTCATCATGTTTGTATTTGATACAGAAGGAGAGTCAGGAAGGAGAAATGGTTAGCACAGTGGTTAGTATCATGGAGATTACAGTCAGACATGATTTCTGGTACTGACTTTTATTAGCTACATGACCTTAGGCAAATTACTTAAGCTCTATGAGTATTAAGGTTCTTCATCTTATAATACATAGGGATTGAAATAACTTTTAATGAAGGATCAAATAATTTAACATATGCAAAGCACTTAGTATATAGTTTCAGATATAAAGGGTTTAATAATGATCCCTATTGTGGTGCCTGGGTGGCTCAGTTGGTTGAGTGTCTGACTTTTGATTTCGGCTCAGGTCATGATCTCATGGTCTTGGGATTGAGCTCCCCATGTCAGGCTCTGCACTCAAGAGGGAGTCTGCTTGAGAATCTCTCCTCTCCTTCTATCCTTCCTCCCCTCTCTTGTGCACTCTCTCTCTCTCTAAATAAATCTTTTTTTTTTCTTAAATAATGACAGCTATTATACTATTATTGACTACAAGACCATTGGGCAGGCCACCAAATTGTTTTTAACTCTGGTTCTTTAACACTGGTTGAATATTAATTATTGTAATAATGAACATTGATATATCATATAAAGATATAATAATGATTTCCACACATGGACCTCAAAGAATATGTAAGTTACTAAGCCAGTTATTTTACATTAACAGATTCCATTGAATCCCTCCACAATAATTCTTTAAGATATATTATTCTAATTTTAAAGAAAAAAGATCCCAGAATAAGTAACTTGTCTAGTATCTTGTAGCGAAGTTACAAAAGTCCACTGAAACTCATGTTTCTGTGACTCAAAAGATTATACCACTACATTATTTTGCTTTCCATTGCATTTAGTGCTTTCCTTAACACAGAAAACAAACATATATAATAATTGCACCCCATTTTTTTCTGTTGAGATAAACCAAAGGTCAAAGACTTTAAGTAACTTGTTCAATATCATCTGGTAAGTGGCAGAGGTCTTCTGATGAGGAAGTTCTTTTTCTATTTCAACACAGGTGATTTATAACATATGATGGGGAAAAAATCAAGTGTCCCAAGTCAAATGAAAAAAGAGAGATAGAAAGAAGAAACAGACATATTAATGGAGGTGAACCTAGATAGTGCTCTCTTAGACTTAAGTACATAGCAACAAACTACCAGTTATTAAAAGCTGTCAGGAGCAAAGATTCTATTAGGGTATTAGAGATTTATCGGGGGGGGGGGAAGTAAACCATATGACATTCCACAGAATCTTTTCCATAAAGAAAAAAGAGAAGCTGTTATTTCACTGAGCTGTTGCCATGGTTACCTAAAACCCATGACTCTCTGCTGAAATGTGACTTTTTTCTTTTTTCTTCCCACTGTTTGCTTCCACGTGATGTGCTTTTCACCTGAAGAGTGAATTCCCTGGCCACATTTCACTCATGTCTATCATCTAGGAATGTTTATTTCTCTTTATTTTGATCCATCATGACAGCTACCCCGATCTACCTTTCCTTTTTATAGCAGGTCTATCTGCTGCTTGCATAACATTGGATCTAATTGTGTTGAGCACAGGTATTTGTACTTTAATGTTATTAAGGACCCCTATCGCCAAAAATATTGGACTGTTTTAACTGATGACAAGCATGTTTCTACATTAAAAACTCAAGGCATTAAAGAAAGAAATGAAAAAATATATACAAAAAAGACATGAATTCTGAAAATGATTTATATATTATTTTATTTAATAGAAAACCCTATCAGTAAATATTGTTAATCTCACTTAAATAACACTCAGATATGTTGTAACTCGCTTGATTTTCTCTATTGTATTTTTTGCATGCATACACACACATATAGAAGCCCAGAGAGAACTACATAAAATGTTTTATTCCACATGTTCAGTTAGTCGCTGCTTACTTTGCATTGTTGTGTCCTTGGCCTTGGGGACCCAGGGCTATAAAGAAGTATGGTCTAAGGTTCTAGAAATCCAGGCATACAGAGTTTAATTTTTAATGTATGTTATTAATAAAGCTAACATTTCTATGACTTTTAATTTTGTTCAATTCAGCATACATTTATAAAGCCCATTCTATGCATATATCATGGTTCTGGGCTCTGTGGATACAAAAATAAATTAGAAATGGTTTCTTCTTTGGAGCAGCTGACAGTCTGATAAACAAAGACAGGTTTGAAAACAATGACATGTACTGAAGAGTTATAGATGCTATCATATAAATCTGTACAAAGTATAATGATTGCTCAAAGGGGTGAGGGTCAATTCTGCCTGAGAAAAGGATGTGGATCAGTAAGAATCTAATGGGATATTTTCAGTATAACATAAATGAAAAGGACTACATCAGAATATCTGTCCCAGTTGTCTTTGCAATTGAATTTTGAGGGAGTCCAAGTGGCTACAAGTCAAATTTTATATTCATAAATTAGTGACTTAATTGATCTCTTCTGAGCCTAAATGGCTCCTTATTAACAGAGGAACAGCACTGGAGTCAGAGGCACCGGGTTTCAGTCCTCATCTGTGTGACCTTGGACAAATTATACCTTTCTGGGGCCTCTATCTTCTTTTATAAAATAAGGGTATTACACCACAAACCATTGAGTGTCTCTTAGCTCACAGTTAATAAATGCTACGAATTTCTAAAACCTCTGTTTTTGTGTTGTAAAACATATCTGAAATTGAGGAAGAAATGGAGGCTTGGCCTTAAAAGGACTAGCAGTCTAGCTAATTTCAAAGGCCTCCATGAGTTCACTGAGTCCAGAAGCTATTTGATTCTCACTTCACACAGAGCAGCTCACTTCTCGATTTGAGTGTACAATTCAGGTGAAAACATTTAAACTAGTGGTGTGTTTATTACAGAACCTGAGTTTGTAAAGTGAAATAGATACCAAAACAATTTCCAGATTCATTAAATCGGTGATTCTCAACGATGGCTGCACATTAGAATCACAGGAGAAAGGGGCTCCTGGGTAGCGCAGTCATTAGGCGGCTGCCTTCGACTCAGGGCGTGATCCTGGCGTTCCAGAATCGAGTCCCACATCGGGCTCCTCCGCTGGGAGCCTGCTTTTTCCTCTCCCACTCCCCCTGCTTGTGTTCCCTCTCTCACTGGCTGTCTGTCTCTGTCAAATAAATAAATAAAAATCTTAAAAAAAAAAAAAGAATCACAGGAGAAGTTTTATTTATTCTTTTTAAAGATTTTTTACATTTATTTTAGAGAGACAGAGAGAGAGCACAAGCAGGAGGGGCAGAGGGAGAGGGAGAGAGAATCTCAAGTAGACTCCATGCTGAGTGTGGAGCCTGACCTGGGCCTGGATCTTATGACCTGAGCCGAAACCAAGAGTCAGACACTTAACCAACTGTGCCACCAGGTGCCCCACAAGAGCCACGCAGGCGTCCCACAAGAGAAAGTTTTAAAAATGCAGATGCCTCGCGGTGCCTGGGTGGCTCAGTCAGTTGGGCGCTGGACTCTTGGTTTTGGCTAGCGTTGTGATCTCAGGGTTGTAGGATTGAGTCCCAGGTGGGGCTCCTGCTCAGTGGGGAGTCTGCTTGAGGATTCTCTTGGTCTATCTCCCTCTGGCCCTCCCCCCCACTCTCTCTCTCTCCCTCTCTCTCTCTCTAAAATAAATAAATAAATCTTTCTAAAAGTGTTTAAAGATGCAGATGCCTGGACTTCCCAATGGACCACCTGAAGAGGATTTTCCAGCAGGAATTCGGTGGGTGGATCCATGCAATTTTCTTTAAGCTCCCTAAGTGGTTTAGATACTAAGAACTACTGAATTAAATGGATATAAACAACTGATCTTCATTTTTAAAGGACAGTAACCGGAAATGGAAACAGCGACTGTCACTTCACACAGGGACACCACTCACAGTAAGCAGACACAAATTCTCTTTTATTCCCCTTTTTTATTTAAACTATCATTTGCTTCTTTTTCTTCAATGGTCTTTGTTCACTCTGTTTCTGAATTTGATTTTTAACACCAATTACACACAGCAGCTTAATCATTGAATAATATGGAAACTAATGTCATAATTTCAGTCCAATGTTTACCCACTAGACCCAAAAAGATTTATTTAGAAATAAAATTGGCCATAATCATAAAGAAAAAAAGGGGATGGGGAGGGACTTTCCACTCAATAAATGATTAGGAAAAAAAATTGCATATAATTCTAGTAATACCAACTACCATATATCTTATGTAATTAAATATCAATTAGTATCTGCCTATTAAGCTTCCATGTGGATGTTGTAACATTTTTGGTAATTTAGGTAAGCTACCAGCCTTTCTGGGTCAAGCGAAGCTGTACAGTTAAGGAAAGCATTATAATGGACTGAAAATCCCTGTCCTAGCTTAGCAGTATTTTCAGCATAACAGAGGATGAGAGAACTAGATGAGAGTTTTGCACTTTATAGATTAAGGTAGGAGGTCTGAAGCCTTATTGAAATAGATTTTTTTTTTCAAGCTCATCTTTTCCAGCCTTTCCTGCATAAATACACTCATTCCTCTAGGTAAATAGCTGACATTAGTGATACCAGGTATTACATCATGACCATTTTTCAATGAGCTTTGATAGGCTCCATTTGGAAGGTGTGTGAACTTAGTGGGGAGGGTAGAAAGCCCTTCACATTTCAAACCTGCAGAGCACAAGATGTGGATGCCAGATTCTTCCCATCTCATTTAAACATTGTGCTTAGTTCCATAAAGCACTGCTAGTCAAAAGTGCTGTATTAAAAATGTCTGGAATACAGACAGAAAAACATTTCTTCCTCCTTATGGTTTTAAAATGATAAATAATTAAAAGCGTATTTCTTTGGTCACATTTTGCCCCTAATCCAGAGTGAAAAATTCAGCATAGGAGAAATTGAAATTAAATTTCAGAATTGCAATCCCTTATCATGTACCTCTAAAATTTGCACATATTTAGGAAAAAAAAGCTAATTTCTTCTGCAGCCTAATGGAAAAAGATGAGACAGAGTAAGCCAGATCCTTTGGCTAAAGACATAGCAGTCATGTCCTTGGGGAAAGTCTAGGTGGTCAGACAGCCAAGCCTGACCTGTCTCTGTTAGTTCCTAGTGATCCTGTGATCTTGTACGGGTTACCTTGATAGCTCAGTATTTTAAACCTTAGCAGGGGGAAGGGATAGTAAAAGTATTAACTGAGTTACCACACAGAAACACTTGCAACAGGTCTTCACACATAATGCAAATGAGTTGTTTTCATTATTTACCTATTTGGGCTCCAGGATCCTCATTTTTTTAAAAAAGATTTAATCTAAATAATATTCCTCAAATTTCCCTGATGATAATAATTACCATAGACATTTAGTAAATGATGCCTTCCTAAGGACTCCCAGCTGAAACTCTGATCAATGGGTCTAAGGGTTAGGACCAGGGATTTATAATTTGTACACTGTATGAATTTTATTGTGAAGAAAATTTCATAAGCACTGACCTAGATCATTAACTTAATCATCTAAATATTCATCCATCCATTCATTCAACAAATACTTAATGAAACCTTACCACTTGCCAGGCACCAACCTAGGTGCTGAGAGTGCCGTGATGAACCAAATACTCTTTATTAGAGTTTAAGAAACTGGTAGAGGATATTAGACAAATAGACACACAAATACCTATGTAATCACAATTGTGAAGTGTGCTATAAAGGAAAAATACAAGCTGTGCTGAGAACTTTTAATAGGGGATCTTTTCTACTCTTGGCAGGAGAGATGGGTTGGGAGGTATATGAAGACCTGCCTGAAGAAGCAATTGCTAAGGTTCTTTTATGCTCTGATATTGGATGTCCAGGTTGCCTTACCTGCCAAGAGGAGAAGAAGGATGCTGGGCTGAGTAAGTTAGGGTTTGCTGGGTTGCGCCCTCCCATGTACTCATCTGTGCAAATGTCACAGCTTTTAGCATCTCGCCAATCCCAGTATGGAATAGTGAAGTTCTCATCCCCAGTCAGCTTCTGGATTTCTTGTTCCCACAGCAACAAGAAGAGTCTGTGCCAAGGCAGGAAACCAGGGGCTTCATGAGCAAAATCAATGTCTCTCCAGATTTGAGACCCTCCGAGCAGTGTGTCCCTTGACACATAATAATGCATCCAGACAAAGAGGTCATAAATGTTGATGTCATTAAACATGGGTGTTGATCCATTGTTCATTTGGCCATAGGTGCCCGTGGGGATGACATAGTCTGGGCTGATGGTATGCTTCGCTAAAGTAAGGTAGGCAAGAAATTTGTTCTTCTCTGGGACACTCAGATCAAAGATGTTTTTTCTCACGAGAAGTCGCTTCTCTGTGCAGTTTGGTCCCCAAAAGCCAAACTTGCAATTTCCACAGTTGAATCCCATGAAGTTGCCAAAGCACTGGCAGGTCCTATTGTAAAAGACTGAGGGCCAAGATTCCCTGTCATCCACCCCCGTGAAGGGGAATTGAGGCCCGAGGGGGGCATTGGACAGAACGATGTCCTGACAGACTCCCCTACCCGAAAGCTGGCCACAGGGACTCCCGTCAGCCCTCCATGGTGGGCAGCATTCCTTCTCTATCAGGCTCTTGGAAGAGGCACAGGCTCGAGGGAAATGGCCAGTGGAGGTCCGGAAACTCCACAGCAGGCAGCACAGAGCAGTCAGGAGCATTCTTCCTCTAGTCCTCACGGATCTGCTTGAGCCAGTTAATTGAGTTATGCACTTCTCTTTCAGAGTGACTATCACATGTTTTGGCTAAGACCTATATAATACCAGTCCCACCTCCAGCATCAGACACTCTCGGGCTTTATCTTAAGCTTTCATCTTCTGTAAACCACATGACTAACTTTTCTTTGGAGTTGGCACGAATCCCACCAGTGGGACAGGCCTATGTTAAAGTGAGAAACACTATTCACCATTAATAGTTTAATTCACATGGTAATAATAATAACAATAACAGTAACAATAATAATAATAGTGCCTGATCTAAGGAAACCTAGTTAGTTGAGTAGGAGATTAATGATGATTTGAATTGGAAAATAAGAGGTGGTGTCAGGAATAGAGCTTCTCTTATTAAGAAAGTTCAGGCAATGTTAGAGATTATGGGTGCAAAGTAGTTGTTTCTCAGAGACTGTAAGTAGGCCACAGAATTTACAGAACTCAGTTTTGCAGAAAGAGATGCTTTTCAGAGCCTAGAGATTATATCTGATCTTTGGTTATATTGCATATATTTATTTATTTCATACAAAGTATCTGAAGAAAAAAAATCTTTCCTCTATGTCTCCCTGATTCTCTTGGTGCAGTTGACTAGTTGCTAGCAATCTAACCATTTATTTTCTGACTATTCCTATGGGTGGGATAGGTGGGTGCTCTGCTTTATTGTGGAGACTTCTACTACCTAATATTCCAAAGGAAACTCTTTTTATTTAAATGCTGTATCCACACTGTTTCACCCATAAGTTCTAGAAGTCAGAAATTGTTTTGAAATTTTGACTACCATAGGGTCTTGTAAAAGAATTCTCAATTTAGGGTGTGAATAAATAGGATAAATATGTTTATTCAGCAAATATTTATTGGTCGTATACATTCAGGAATTCTTTCTCTGTGTATAGTGAGCTAGATAAATTGAAACACATGGATAAAATTTAATTCTACCACTTACGCTAGTTTTCAAATAAGCAGTATAGATATTATGTACATCAGACTTTTAATGGAGGGGACATCTTTGTGAACTGAAGATACTGAAAAGGATTGCATAGTTTTGGATAATAATATTTAAATTTACTAAAAGGATGTCCCTTGAATAAAACCTTAATGGTGGGCGTAAGTTGGAAAGACAAATAGACTGGAGATAATCCTTCAGGCAGGGTTGGAAACTACAGAGGCAAAGCTGGAGAACTAGATTCAGGTAGGCTCCCCACAGTGGCGGAAATGAAACCCAGGACCAGTCCACGAAGGGACCTAAAAACTAGGTGGCTTAAACTAGGTGAGGTGAAAGATTAGAGGATGAGAATAGTCAAACCACAGTTGTCCCTGCGAGATTTCCTTCTTTATCCTGTTCCAGACTGGAAGCTGGGTGGTCCCCCTACACATACAGAACAATTGTGCACAAGGGAAAGCTCTGAGGAAGGCAGCAGTGCCTGGTCCCTGAACTGTGAGCTGTGGGATTCTGGGGAAGACCATCACTTTCAATGTAAGTAGCAGTGTCCACCTCTGCTTTCTTCTCCTTTCTGCTGGAGTTTGTCTCATTATTCAGAAAAAAAAACATTAAGGTGCCTCTATACACCTCTCTTGGGACTCAAAAGCAGCGTTTTTAGGTGGAAGGAGCAGTGTGTGGGTGAAGAGGAAGAGAGGTTTCCATGGAAATGCTGCCTCTGGCTGGGATCAGGAAGTCATCACATGATTGCCACAAGGAGGCTTAATCTTTTTTCTTCCTCCTTTCAGAGCCACAGAGAGATTAGCACAGGGCTTCTTGCCCCTGGGGAGTCTTGGTTCTGTATTACTTATAACCACATGTGGCCTTTTGTAATTCTGTTCTATCTACTTGCAGACAGAATTCAACTTCTAATGTTCAATTTAATTAAGAATTTTCCTTTACACTTGCCCCCCTATCAGGCTTTCCAGTAAATAACTTACAAAGCCTTCATCACGCCGCTGGGCTTCTGTGTCTATTCTCCCAGGTCTGTTTTTTTATAGCCTCCAACCATGCTTAGATGAATGGCAAAAATGTACTTTGTCCTCTTAATTTCCTTCACAAAAGTGATTTATTTAACTTGACAGACCTCTTTATTACTCTCAAGTATAGAAACACTATCTACTTGGCCCACATGTGTAACAGTCTTATTGTCGAAACAAACGCCCTACATATCAAACCCCATTTAAACTGGTTCTTCCCTGAACTCTAGATGTACGTTCTCTAGGTGTCTCTAGTTTATAGAATTTGAGAGTGTCCCATTCTAGGAGATTATTGTATAAATTAACACCTAAGTTAATAAAATACTCTATTAGCCAGAGTTAGGGCTCAGTAAATACCCTGCAAATATTTATTGACTATCAATTACCAGGCATATGCAAAGAGATAGGGTTGCTATGGTAAACACAACAGAGAGGTGTCCACCCTCATAAAATATATAGTCTATTAAAATAATGTGCACTGAGTGTTATACGCAAATAATGAATTATAGAACATTACATCAAAAACTAAGGATATTCTGTATGGTGACTAACATAACATAATAAAAAATTATTATAAAAAAAAAGTTGCTGAGAGAGTAGATCTTAAAAGTTCATACCACCAAACTAACAAACAAAAGAATTGTAACTCTGTGAGGTGATGGATGTGTTAACTATCCGTATTGTGGTAATCATTTCACTATATATTTGATATACACAGATATCAAATCACTGTATAGTATACTTTAAACCTATACCATGTCATATGCCAATTATATCTTAAAAATGAAAAAATAAAATATTGAAAATTTTTATATGAATGGAATAAAAAAATAAAAAATTTTAAATTTAAATTAAATTTAAAAATTTAAATTTAATTTAAAAATTTAAATTTTTTTATTTTTATTTTTATTTTGTTATATTAGTCACCATACAGTACATCCCCAGTTTTTGATGCAATGTTCCATGATTCATTATTTGCATATAACACCCAGTGCACCATGCAATATGTGCCCTCCTTAATACCCATCACTGGCCTATCCCAGTCTCCCACCCCTCTCTCCTCTGAAGCCCTCAGTTTGTTTCCCAGAGTCCACAGTCTCTCAGGGACTGGAGGAGATTATGCTAATTTTAAATTTTAAATAACATTTATAAGTGTGTATTTTAAATTTTTCCCTGGCTAAATGACTTTTAAAGCTGCTCTAAAAGAAAAAAAAAAGAACTACTAGGGAAAATGGCAGGGGGACCTCACTAGTCATGAAGCATAGTCAAGGGAGGTTTTCTAGAAGAAGTTACATTCAAGTGACATCTGGAAGATTAGAAGAAGTCTGTTTGGTGAAAAGGACAAGAGTGGATGTGAGTGCATCTCAGGCAGAGGGAATATTATAGGCAAAGACTCCGAAGTGGAAGGAACATTGCACGTTCACGAATCCTAAAGACATTTAGAGCGGCTATAACCCCGAAGTCTATGGAGATTCGATTTAAGTATGGAGGTGTACATATGGATGAAATCAGTCCATGACAGGTTTGGAGCAGAGTTGTGATGTTCTCATATGTAAATTGAAAACATTTGCTCAAGTTGCTGAGACGACAACAGACATGGGGATGGGAGCAAGAATAAATCCAGAAATCACTGTTAGAGATTATTGGAGTAACTCGGGCAAGAAATTTGGCTTGAAACCAGAGTGATGATCCCCGAGAGGGACAGACGTGAATGGATTCGAGAGTTAAAGGGGTGATGAATTCAAAAGGAGTGAGAGGTGAAGAGGAAAGAGATTTCGGATTGACTTCTAGGTTTCTAGCTTGTGTCATTAACTAAAATGAGAGAAGATTGAAGGTAAAATGTTTGTGGAAATTGAGTATGGGTTCAATTTTAGACATGCTGAATTTGAGATTTTAAGGTCTAGTGTAGCCATAAACAATTGTCCTCTGGTTTCTGGTGTTTGCATTGATCATTCACCCACTCGTTGGTTTTGGCCAGTCAACTTTGCTCTTTTCCCTTACTCTGATCATTTGTCTTCACTCATTTATTTGATGAGAGTTTGAACCTTCTTCCCCAGCTTCATTTTTTGCCTTCCTTATATCAGTTTTAATACTAGCTACCATTTATTGAGTATAAGTAACATAATTAGCTCAATTTGAATATTTACCATTTAAAAAATAAATTTTACTGTGGAAATAGTTAAATATACTCAAACCAGAAAAAAATAATTTAATTAATTAGCATGTACCCATCATCACACTTGAACCACCATCATCTTTCTGTAGGCATTGTTTCCTCTGTCCCACCAACATAAAAAGAAAAAAACTTCTTTAGTATTTTAAAATAAATGTCAGATAACATATCTTCTCTATAATGTCTCAGTATACACAGGTAACAGTTAAGGATTTAAAAATGTAACTACAATACCAGTATAACACCTCAGACAAAAATACAGAACAATAATTCCTTAATATCATCTGATTTCAAGTCTATGCTCAATCTACTTTAATTATCTTAAACATATTTTTTTGAAGATCCAAACAAGGTCTAACATATTTCTTGTTTTTAAAAATCTATGTTTCTTGGGCACCTGGGTGGCTCAGTTGGTTCGGTGTCTGCCCTTGGCTCAGGTCATGATCCCAAGGTCCTGGGATCGAGTGCCGCATCGGGCTCCCTGCTCAGTGGGGAATCTGCTTCTTCCTCTGCCCCTCCCCACTGCTCCTGTTCTCTCTCTCTGTCTGCCTGTCTGTCTGTCTCTCTCTCTTTCTCACAAAAATAAATAAAATCTTTGGAAAAAAACTATGTTTCTCATTTTTAAAAAAATTTTTATTTATTTATTTATTTGAGAGAGTGAGTGAGTGAGTGCAGGGGGAGGAATAGAGGGAGAGAGACAAGCAGACTCTGTGCTAAGTGCAGAGCCCGATGTGGGGCTGGATCTCATGATCCTGAGATCACGACCTGAGCCAAAATCAAGAGTCCCATGCTTAACCGACTGAGCCACCCAAGTGCCCCCTCATCTTCTTCTTCTTTTTTTTTAATGCAACTTACGTATGGAAGAAACTGAATTTTGTTCAGTAGAATTCTCCACTCTTCAGGGATGACTAATTTTATCCTTGCAATATCATCTAACATGTTTCTTTATCCTGTATTTTCTATCACCTCATAGATTTTCAATAATAACCTCTTGGATTTTCTATAATTAGGGAATTAGATTTAGAGGTGTGATTAGGTTCAGGATCAATTTTGTTATTGTTTTTGTTAAGAATTTCTTCACAGATGTTGTCATGCACTACTTTTTCAAAGACATCAGAGGAACATGTTGTCTGCTTTTTGCACTCTTAGTTTTTTAAATTGAACAATAATTTGAGGTAATGTCAGACTGTCATGTCTATTCTATAGTTCTCTGACAAACTTTCACCTCATAATTTAATCATTCATTGATAATAATTTCCTATATCCATTATCTCAGCAAAGATTATGAAAATAGTGAATTTTGTAATTCTATTTGCTTTTATTAATAATGATTCTTGTTTAAGAATAACTTTTCCTTATCAATTATTTAGTTACTCTGAAATACATTCTATACAAGAAAGGTGGGGTAAATGCTCAATTCTTGTCCTTTATCAATTTTCACAACAATGAATTAGTGCCCTAACAATCTGTAAACATAACCGACATATTTGTTTTAACTATTACGAAGGCTTCTAGAATTTAATGTATTTGCTTTCTTATTAGTTTATGTATTGTTTTTCTTTTAGAGGTAAAAACTGATGCATCTTTTCAACTATATTTCAATAAAAAAATTGATGCATCCAATATTCAGTTAATTAGTAGACATCAGACAACCTACATTATGATATGTTGTGTAATGATTATTATCATTGTGTTCGTTTGTATGCATGTGCAGAGTTAAAGGGAAAAATATGTGGCCGTCAACTTTCTACAGTTTAAGTTTAGACTCATTCATTTATTCAATAAATATTCAGTATTCACCATGTCCAAGAATCTATACTAGATACCTGGGGTGCAAAGTTGTATGAGTCACAAGCCTCAACTGTGATCTGATGCTCTGGAATCACTGAATTTTTATCCAAGGATGCCAGTTATTAGTCTTAGGCCTCGTGGGAAGAAAAAAGGGGGAGTAATAGGCATATACTTATGATTTGTTCAATAATCTCACTTATCATGGCTTCAGTGGACTCAGCCCTATCACATAGGTTGCTTTCGAGTTTTAAATGATATATGTTAGGGGTGCCTGGGTAGCACAGTCGTTAAGCGTCTGCCTTCGGCCCAGGGTGTGATCCCGGCGTTCCGGGATCGAGTACCACATCGAGCTCCTCTGCTGGGAGCCTGCTTCTTCCTCTCCCACTTCCCTGCAGTGTTCCCTCTCTCTCTGGTTGTCTCTCTGTCACATAAATAAATAAAATCTTTAAAAAAATGATATATGTTAAACACTCAATACAAGTTCTGACATGTATTAAGTACTCAATAAATGTTAAATGTTACTATTAAAAACCATAAATTGGGTGCTTACGGTGTTCGTCATTACAGGGTTCTCATTATGTCTAGGACTTTGCAGTGTTAAGAGCTAGGAAATAACTCTTTTATTAGATATAATTAGATATCATTATTATAAATTGCCCCTTATTCTCTAACCAGCATCCTCATTTGCCCTTTTCCTCTAATTAAAACCTTATTCTCTAAGATACTCAGCTTCTGCCATTACACCAAGATGTCTTGCTTTCCTTAGAATTCTGAATTTAGTACATGCCCTTTTCCCTACTAAGAATGCTTTTCTCTATTCACTTGCATAATCTAGTCACACTGTACAGGTTTAGCTCAGATGTCAATTAAGCCTTTGCTTTCTACAGGACTCCTCCAAGGGTCAGTGGGGGTGCTTTCTTCTATTCTCTCGTTATACCCTGGTTTTACCTTTGGCATTGCACTCATCAGAATACCTTGTAATGATCTATCAATTTGTCTCATGTCCAATTTAGACCATGAATCTTTTGAGGGCAAAAATATGATTTCATGCCAAGTACCTGGTATAGTGCCTGGCACTTTACATATATCTTTATTAGAGGGAGAATGTATGGATTGATAAATGGATAGATTCATTTCTTCTTTTATTATCCTTATTTTGTGAAGTGTGTTTTAAAGTTCTAAAATATTTCAAACATACAGAAAAAGGTAAATAATAAAATAAGCAACCATAAATCCACTACACTGAGGTAATAAAGCATAGCAGTTTAGGCTAACAGATGAACTTTTAAGATCACATCATACCATTTCATTATAGACTAGGGAGAAGGCCTGCTGTGAAGAGATACTGACAGGGAGAGTTTGGGACACATTGGCCAACATCCTGACAGAGGGCTCCCTTGTTGAAGAGAAAGGACTAGCATTTACTTAGGATTTATTCAACAGTCATTTTCATGCAACATTATTTACTAAATGTCCACTTTGGGCTGGGCTTTTTACACATAATTTTTTAAAAAAATTAATCTTCACTTTTCATGAAGATGGTGCCAAAAGTGAAGAAGAAAGCCCCTGCCCCTCCCAAAGCCAACACTAAAGCCAAAGCAAAAGCAATGAAGGGCAAGAAAGTGGTGCCCAAAGTTGTCCAGAGCCACAAGAAAAAAGATCTGCGTATCACCTACCTTCTCATGACCCAAGACACTGTATCTCTGAAGGCAGCCGAGGTATCCTGGAAAGAGCACCCCCAGGAGAAACAAGCTTGACCACTATGCTGTCATCAAGGTCCCGCTGACCACAGAGTCTTCCAGGAAGGAAACAGAAGACAACAACACACTTGTGCTCATTATGGATGTCAAGGCCAACAAGCACCAGATCAAACAGGCTGTGAAGAAGCTCTACATTGACATAGCCAAGGTCAACACCCTGATCAACCCCAAAGGAAAGAAGAAGGCATATGTTCAACACGCTACTGCCTATGATGTTTTGGATGTTGCCAACAAAAGTGGGATCATCTAAATAGTCCAGCTGCTAAATTAAATATAATTTTTTTTACCCTCTCCAAAATTTAATCCTTATAACAAGCCTACAAGGAACATGTTATACCCTCTATAGTTAAAAAAATTAAGGTTAGTGTTTAAGGTCGAACTACTAGGGAATCTCAGAGGCATATCTCTATCAGTATAACTCCAAATCTCACAGATATTCTATTCTATTTTATTATCTTCTATGTTGATAACATTTTACTTTCTGACTTCACTTTATTATACTAATCCTGCTTTTCTACTAATCTTAACTTTATACTTTGCTTGTGTCATATTCTCATAACTATGGTAAGGGCCAGCCTTGGATACTTGACCATATCCTTGATACGCTTCTAGAGTAGAGATGAAACTTAGCCACCCTCTGCTCCAGTTTGAAGGTGGTCTTTTGTGATAGAGTACATCAATCATACACTAAATCTCCCTTCAAAACTGATTCTCATAAAACTGTTGGGTGTTAGGTAAATCATGGTCAACACAATACAAAATGACTCCTATTTTCTTTGCTTCAGTTGAACTGTCTATAAATTATCGTAAAGGCATAGGGTTTTAATCTTTGTGTGTCCATTTCTTGATTGTGCAGAATTCTATGTGTAAAGCTAGTTCAGCTATTGCTTAATGCACACCCCACTTTTAATTAAATCTTTATTAGGAATTATCTAAACAGCATTAACAAAGAGCAAAACCTGCATTATAAGAACAGAGAGTAGAATTTAAAACACTTAAAGAAAATGGGGAGTGCCTGGGTGGCTCAGTTGGTTAAGGAACTGCCTTCGGCTCAGGTCATGATCCCTGAGTCCCAGGATCAAGTCCTGCATCAGGCTCCCCACTCAGCAGGGAGTCTGCTTCTCCCTCAGACCCTCTCCCCTCTCATGGTCTCTCTCTCTCTCTCTCTCTCTCATAAATAAATAAATAAATAAATAAATAAATAAATAAATAAAATCTTTAAAAGAAAAGAAAATGGGTTAGTACAAAGACACAATTGTAGAGCGGCCACTGAAAGACAGCACAGCCTCTGATGGCATTAAAGCAGACCTAGCTAACGAACCAAAATGTAGAACTAAAATGCATAGCATTTTTGCAAGTGAAAAAAAAAAAACCTGTTTTCATGTCAATAGATAGTGCAGATCCTCTGGGAGAAAGTGCATTGTCTTTCAGTTTTTATTAAACATAAACAACAACACAAACTTATTTGTTTAATAATTCTCTCATATAAATCCATTATTTTCTTTTTATAACAGTGAGTATATGCATTTGTAAAACATTAAGCATATATGTTTAAGTCTCAGAAATTATTCAGTCCACACATAACATGGGTTGTTTTTGAATATCCAGGACCCCATACATTAACTAGTTTCCCTAAGGGCTTTGCAGCTAATGGGTTGTGAATAACCAGAAAGGCAATGTCATACAATGGTTTGGGTGTGCTTTTAAGAACAAGTGTGGCTCTAGGAGGACATCAAAACTTAAACCAAGGGACACCTGGGTAGCTCAGTTGGTTAAGCATCTGTCTTTGGCTCAGGTCATGATCCTGAGGTCCTGGAATCAAGTCCCACATTAGGCTCCCTGCTCAGTGGGGAGCCCACTTCTCCCTCTCCCTGTGCCACTCCCCCTGCTTGTGTTTTCTTTCTGTCTTTGTCAAATAAATAAGTAAAATCTTTAAGAAAAAAACCACACAAATAAAAAATAAGGGCTGATATGAGCATCCCCTAAGTGTTTTATCAGTAAAGATAATCTCTTATTATCAAAAAGCATCTCATATGGGATGTTTGGGTGGCTCAGTCAGTTAAGTATCTACCTTCAGCTCAGGTCATGATACCAGGGTCCTGGGATCGAGTCCCACATCGGGCTCCCTGCTCAGTGGGGAATCTGCTTCTTCTCTGCCTGCTGCTCCCCCTACTTGTGCTCTCTTTCTCTCTCTCAGAAAATAATTAAATAAAATCTTAAAAAAAAGCATTTCATATAAGTACCAAAAACAACATAAATAAATAAAATTCATTATAATAAGAAATAAACACATAGAACTCTTAGAAGAAAAGCTTTGGGGAAAAAAGCCTATAATAAATGGGCCTTCAATAAAGTCCAGGAAAGAACTGGTCAACTGTGGGTGGGATGAGTCATCCTGGTAAGGTGGAAAGCACTGGGCCACAGATTAGTTCATATTAGTTCTGGTACTGCCATGTTCCATGTGACTTCAGGCAAAGCACCTAACCTCTCTGATTTTAAACTTCCACAGTTATAAAATGGAAGTAATAATGCCTGCCTGGTCTACTGCCAAAGGTTGTTAGAATCATGCTACTTTTTCATAGATTTAGACAACAAAGTACATCTACAAACTCAATCTCCTTGTCTTTTAAAGTTTATTTCATCCTGAATCAGCACCCCCAACACAACCCAGAATTTCTAATTGGCCATTTGAAACCCATTGTCTTTTCCTGAGCTCCTTTCCTGCTCCTATTGTTCCTGGGTACCCAATGATCCCTGTGATGAACAGAGTTAAAAGTGTAATTCCCATAATTATTCCTACCCCCACTAAATTAACATAATTAGCATATCTCTTATGGTGAAGAGAAAAAAATTGACCTAGTGATTATGCTTCAAAGTGGTATCTTCCCAAATGGATGCCCCACAGTAATGTTAAATGCAAGACAATGGTTGAAAAAAAAAAGTGTTTACCTGAGTAATCTATAGAATGCTTCCCTTCTCAACTCACTCTTGAGAATGGTTCTCTGAATGGTTACATAGATTATTAAACTAAGTATGGATTTATGATGATACTCACCCAGACTCAATTTCTGTGTCCTCTCCAGAATTCAGTCAGTTCTGCTTATCCTTTTAAGCTAATTTCATATGGCACTTACTCTGATGGTCTGTTGACTGTTCCCAAGAATAATTTGCCTTGAAACATTCCTTTTAATCATCTTAAACTGATTTCTGGACAAATTCATTCATTATGGCAGGCATGTATTTTTATCACCCATTTGAAGCACTGTGCTCAGAAGAATAAAAGGCAGTATCTCCTCTTAGGAAGTCAGAATAATATGCATCCCTTCCCTCATCTAATTAATCAACAAACATTTATTGAGTGGTTATATTTTGCCAAGCATTGTACATGACAACAGAGAATAACAGTGACAATAAACCATGATCCCTGCTCTGAAGTAGTTCATGGTCTGGCAAGGGATTCAGAGAAATCAAGAGACGATTACAGAACAGTTTGTTAAGTGCACATTGTCAATAATATTGAATGTGATATTTGTCAGGGCCCTGGCAGAAAACAGCTGACACACTCAAGCTGGCTTTTTGAGGAGGGTTTAATAAAGGAGCTATTTACAATTTGGGGAGAAGAGTTAAAGGAAATGAACAAGGAATAATGCAGTATCCTGGGTATGAAAGGCAAGGGGAGGGAACAAGTGCTGGAACACAGAGAAGGTCACTGTATTGACTGAGGCAGCTGACAGGAGCTGTGTCCTTATAGAAGGATGCAAGCAAACTTTGGCTACAAAGCAAAAAAGGATTTGGGGATGAAATACCTTGACCCCTGACTTCACTTTCCTTCTGCCCTCTGATCTTTATGTCTGTGCACCTCTGTGAGTGAAGCCAAGCTCAAGCCAGAAGAGAAAGGAACCCATTGATGCAGTTCTTATAGTCAGCCTCATGTGTCCCAGAATGAGTTAGAGAAGGCAAAGAATGGACCTGGGAGGCCAAAAGAATGATATCCAGCATAAACCCTATTCTGTGCCTTTCACATAATGTCATTCATCTTTAGGACAAACCTGAATAAGATGGTTATTCTAATCTTGCCAATAAAGAAAGTGAGATCAAGAAAGTTTGAATGACTTACCCAAGGGCATGCAACTAAGAACTGATGGATCCAGGGTCTGAACATACCAGTGTAGTTACAATACCTCTGTTCTTCTCACCAGATCTCTCTATGTTGGGATTTATATGCAGGAAATTAGAGGAACATGCTTGAGACATGTGTTCTATCTCACATCTCACCATCTCATCTGTGAAGGGACCTGGGGAGACAAGATTTTCAGGCAGCTTCCTGGGGATAGATGATGCCTGAATTGAGCTTTAAAGGAAGGATGGAATGAGTAAACAAGTGAAGGTGAAGAGAGTATAGCCCAGGTAAGGGAGCAGAAAAATACAGAGATGATAAGATGCATTTAGGACTTCAAGTATTTGATTATGATTGAGAAGTAGAATTAATGAGAAGACATGACTTCTATACTAACAGTGTGAAAAACTGACATGATTTAGGGATGAGTTTAAAGACTGCGTGCTATACACTTCATGGTGTATAGGTATTAGGGCTCATGTGGACAAATGGATAGGATTATTTTAGGTGAAAATAAAATACAGCAAGGTCATGACAAACAAAGAAAAAGTGCTTCCTCATTACTGCAACCCAGTTCCTTCACCATTGGCCCTTGATTCATCGCCATCGAGGACTAAGCCAACATTTTGTAGAAGTCTTCTCATTATAAAATATATAAGTATAATGATTTTGTGCTATTCAAGTGGCTGTCAGCCTAAATCAATGATAAATATTGCATGTGTGGAAAAGAGTCAATCAATAATGCCAAGTCTGTAAGGGAATTAGCGAGACTTCTGGCCTGGAAGTTCCGTGATAGCACTTTTGCTATAGCTTGGTACCCTTACCGCTTAGATGTAAACTCTATTACTTTTGTTAAACATCTTCTTTTTACCCAGTGGCCAATAATATAGCCTTTTATCTAGAGTCAATCATGATACATAGCAAAATCAAACAAACAAATGAAAATAGGCTTTAAAACACAAGAGTCCATCATTCAAGACCAAAGTTTTGTTATACCAGCCATCGACCTCATTTTGAGCTTCAGTTTATTTTGCTTTATTTTTATTTATTTATTTAAGTAAAATAGGGATAATAAAATTAGTTAACAGGATTACTGTGACAATTAAATTAGATATCTTTAAAACAAGAGGTTTCTATCCTCAGCCCCTCAAAAATTCCGTACATTTTTCTCTTTGTGTTTTACACATCTCTTTCCTGGAGGACATGCCATTACTTAAAAGGTAAAATTCAAAAAGTGGAATTCATATATATCAAATTTGTTCCTTATATTAAGCAGTTCTAAAAAAAATGTTAGACAGTGAATATGAAAGAATTATACAGAATTTTAGATTATCAATTTCTCTTTCATCCCACATTATCTCAATTTATTAACAAGCTTAGGAATAAATGTATCTTTGTGTTACTAAGATTCTACATCCTAATATTTCTATTTTATATGTTGGAGGATCAGACAGTCTAAGGGATTAAGAAACTTTTGCCTGACCCTCTGAATATTTTATAGTTGTAACTAAATTCCCAGGCATAGAATGCTTCATTCTTTCTGATCACTTACTCCTCAAAGATCTGATATTTGTAAAGCCCTTTGAAAACTGCTGTTGTGCGCAAAGGCATATTTATATCGTATGATCAGAGGCATTGAAACACAGAGAAAACATATGCTTCATGCTAGAAAAACAACTCTGACGCAGCCTGAACTTACTGGCCTAATGTTACCATGAAGGAAGCTGGAGATGAGGCAAATTCCCTGCATCCAATTCATTTTGCAAAGTAGTTCTGGGGAAGAAGAAACTCTGGAAAAATCTGCTAGTTTTCCCCGGAAGCAGGAACTTCCATCTATGCCATGTTATACACAACTTCAATTCAACTGTGTCTTCCCAATAGCCTGACTGCCAAACCAACCTGACTCCCTTCTTTCACCCTGTCAAGAGATGATAGATTTTTTTATAAACTAGTAATATACAGAACACTGACAGCTTTCAGATAGACTTTCATGCCAATTGTATGACTCAGTTCAATTTACTGAGGTATAATGATTAAATGGAAAGCCCAAAGAAGGCCATAGTCTATAAAGGGTGAGCTAAGGACATTAGGGCTCTGTCAGAAAGACAGAAGAAAGGGAAGATTTTCTTTGATCTGACAGCCTAGACTTTACCACAGTCAGCCTACGTGTCTACATTGCTAGTTACTGGCTTAGACTCTTTTCAGCCAAGAGTTGTGTTAGCAGACTTATTTTCTTAATGATTTTTTCTTTTATTATCTAAATTAAGAAAAATTAAGATAATATGTCAGATATAAGCTTTATTAGATACCTTGGTATATTGGTGATTATTTTCCTCTTCCTTTATGGATTACAAATATAACAGAAATATGAAGGAAAAAAATGCAGAGTTCCAGCCTGCTTTAAAATAAATTTAAATTCTGAAAAAATATTTTAAACATTACTAATTGGTAGAAGTCAAAAAAGAAAGAAAGGGTGGAAGGATGGGAGAGAAGAAGAAAGGAAAGAAGGAAAAAAATCAGAAAGGGAAATTCTGAGTTCCAGACATGAATAGAAAATCAAAAGCCACTGTGGTCATTTATAAATCTGCTGCACTTAGTGGGCAATAATCCAGATATGGATTTAAAGCTAAGAGATAAGGTTTTCACACTTATATAGGGCAAGATATTCGTTTTTAGGCCTATAAAAGGAGAGATGAAACTTTGCACAGTCAGCAGTGTGAAAAGATTGCCCCTCAGGGACAGGCTGGATGGGACATCATACCCCCTGGCTTGGAAGAATTGCAAAGATGATCAATAATTATGGATGAGTGAAAGTTTACAGAATTATAGAACAACATTAGTTCTCAATTTAAGAAGCACAGTGAGCTGCAAGCAGAGCAAATAAAATAGACTTCCAAAACAAAAGAAAATCAAAGCAAAACACAAATCTTAACAAAGAACCTGGTAGAAAAGACAGATTAATTTTAAAAAAAAGTTAGGCAATTATGAAGTACAGAAGACAATACAAAGACATACACAAAATACTAACAGAAAAGAATCCCCAAATATACAATTTCATAGTTTAATGTATTATGATATAAGAATGAAATTAAATACAGACACTTGGAAAGAAACACTGAGAGGATTTACCATTCACAGCTTCTCAGTGAAAGAGTGACTATACTATGTATATCATTGTGGAGAACAAAAAATCCAGAAAGATGGAATGGTGAGCAAATACAACTGGATGAAAGATGTGGGAAATTATAAATACACTGACTATAACACCAATAACTATATTGAGTAATTTGAGTGGTTTAAAAATGAGGTAGAACTACAGTATTAAATAACAAGCAATATGGACTTTAAAAGCTTTATTAAGGATAAAGAGCTATCACTTAAAGATTGGAAGACCAATTCATTTACTAGAAAGCTAATTTTTTTTTCTGAATTTATATATACCTATTCATTGCCCTAAATAAGGTCCCAAATGTAGAGGTACCAAAATGTTGAAATAGAAAAAAAAAAAAACCTGGAAATTATTAACCAAAATCAATCTGCTGTAGCTTTATTATTATCAGATAAAATAGGCTTCAAGCCCAAGAGATGTAGTAAGGATAAAGAAAACAATTGTTAATAATAAAAGGAACAGCCCTTTCCATATGAATTCAAGGCTATTCATTTCCATTTAGAACCATCTTATTTGTGTAATATATATTTTAATTGTAGCATTTATGTTGCTTAATTCTAAATCTTTATAGCAACATACAAATTCTCTGTACTTTTTTTTGGTGAAGATTTATTTACTTGTTTGAGAGAGAAAGAGAGCATGCGCCCACATGGGGTTGAGGGGGCAGAGGGAGAAAGAGAATCTCAAGCCAACTCCCCACCAAGTGCAAAGCCGGACACGGAGCTCAATACCAGGACCCGAGATCATGACCTGAGCCGAAATCAAGAGCTTGACGCTCAACCGACTGAGCCACACAGGTCCCCCTCTTTGTACTTTCATATTCCCCCAAATTTACAAAGCGAACAATGCCAGAATTGAACATTGATGTTGAAATGTCCAAAAGTGTAACAGGGATTTCTGAGAAACCATTACACAAAGTTCATCTTTTTAATAAAATGTGAAACATTTTAATAGACTATCAACCAGGCCAAAAACTAAATCTCAACCAATACTGAGTGAACAAAATTATACAAATGTCTTTTCTGACTGTATTTCAGTAAAAGTCATAATTAGTTCCAAAAAGCCAAAATGACACAGCATATATTAATCAATAATTAAATTATAGAAAAAATCAAAATAGACATTACAATATACTTAGAACTAAACACACACAAGCTTTATGTAACAAAACGTAGGAGGATGCAGGAATAAAATGGTTCCTAGAAGAAAATTTGTGGTTCAAAATGTATATATTACAAATAGAGGTTATTACTAAAACTT
Organism: Ursus americanus; assembly: GCF_024610735.1. Classification (NCBI taxonomy): domain Eukaryota; kingdom Metazoa; phylum Chordata; class Mammalia; order Carnivora; family Ursidae; genus Ursus; species Ursus americanus. The sequence goes on along the minus strand of NC_142142.1, from coordinate 22,299,897 downwards.
AGTAATTTAAGTGTTCAGTTCAAGAAGTTAGAGGAAAAAGTAGAAGCCAAAGAAAGTAGAAGAAAAAAATATTACAATTAGTGATTTTTAGGACAATGAAACAATAAAAAAGATCTTTTTTTTTTGGAGAACTAATAAAATAGTTAAATTTCTGAGGAGATTGATAAGAAACTCAAGAGAAAGCACAAACTCTATTAAATTATAAATTATTAATTATAAATTAATTATTATTAATTATAAAGGTAGCATAACTATAGATGCAAGGGCATTAAACAAAATCATAAGAAGAATTCTATTAAAAATTATGATTAAAAATTTAAAGGCTTAGGGGCTCCTGGGTGGCACAGTCAGTTAAGCGGCTGACTCTTGGTTTCAGCTCAGGTCATAATCTCAAGGTTATGAGATCAAGTCCCCCATCAGGCTCAGCAAGGAGTCTGCTAAAGTTTCTCTCTCCCTCTCCCTCTGCCTCCCCCACTCTCTCTCTCAAATTTATAAATAACTTTTTTCAAAAAAAGTTAAAGTCTTTAATGTATGCGTTTAGGGGAAAATACAATCAACAAAACTGACTTTATAAGAAATAGAAAATCTAAATAAACCCTGAAACTATTAAAGAAACTTGATCAGTAATAAAGTATCTATGTATTTGCAAAAAGCAACATTCCCAGGTGTTTTTACAGTTCTGTTTTGTCCAAACATCTAGGAATACATATTCCCATATTAATCCCTTATGGATAATAAAAATAGGACACAGTGCTTTAACTAATTTGATGAGTCTCGTTCACCCTATTTCAAAACCAAATCCAGACAATATGAGAAAGGAAATCAATAGGGGAATATCACTTATAGATAAAATGCAAAAATCTCGATAAAATTTAGCAAACAAAATTAGCAAAGTAATTATGACCAACTAGGATTCATCTTAGTAATAATTTAAAATTATAAATTCATTAATAGATTTGGTTAGAGCATACTTAGTTTCACCTCTTGCTAAGATTAAACAAATAAGTGATAATGGGGAATCTTAAATAAATAAACTCACAAGGACATGACTGAAAGAAGAGACAGACTCATGACTGGGAAGATGCAACATGAGGGATGGATGGTCAAGGCAACTGTCTGACCAAGTCAGACCAAGCTGAATCCTAAACTGGAAGAGTGAAAATCAACAGAACTACACAGTGTGTACGGCAGAAATTCTAGAAGACTCAGTAACTGATACCACAGTCTATTTCTGGAAGTGCCTAGGGAGGGAAAAAGGAAAACAGTATGATTAATTGAAAGTCTTTCGAAGAGGTAGTCTGATTCCAAGATCTCTAAGCCAGTTCTGAGAGAATGTCTTCTCTGGGGTCTGCTGCCATTCTCTGAGAAGGCCCCCCGTGCTTCTACATTAAGGGATGAAGCCCACAGTTGATGGTGGGAGTACTGTATTGAAAATGGAAGGATAGGGAAAAGCCCATTTACACACTGAAAGGTGAGCCCCAAATACCAACTCTCATCTCCAGCTTGGTTCCTAGATTTCTAGCAGTTGTTTTGATTGTTTTCTTTTGGGAAAGAGATTGGACGTTTTCTTTGAGAAATCTGACCAGTCCTAGAAAACAACCTGGTGTTTCCAAATGAAACAGTTTCTTCAGACCTCCCTAGGTTTAAGCCTAGAGTCTACAAGCCCCTCCCAGGTGCTCATGTTTCCCAGTAAGTTTTTTAATAATTCAAGTTGAAGGTGCACCAAGATCACACATAACTGATAGAAACAATATTTTGTTTTCCAGAAACTCTTAATATCTAAAGCTTTTGCCATCAAAATGTAAAGATAGTTGTCGATTAAACTTCAGACATTTGGTTTTACAGAGAAGAGTGAGGCCAGCTTCATTTTCATTTCTTTACAGATAACTCATTTTATCTGTTAGGATTCATTCAAGGTTCTTTTTGTCTTTATAGGAAGGATCAGAATTTTGTAAAGAGTTTGTAGGAGAGAGAAAATAAGAAACATCATTGAGCATTTGCTAGAAAGACTTTTGGGAAATTTTTGGTAAAAGGTTGGCTATGAAGTCTTGCAAAGTAATTCCCTTTTTCTGCCTCTTTAAAATACTTAAAGATATATAATGCTTTTCTGAAATTTCTACAAAATCTTTAAATTGCTTGATGGAATACGAGGTCTCTAAAAGTGTCCACAAAGTGACCCAGTTATGTTTGGGTAACGAATGCGAGTAAGTAAGAGGAGTCCCTTACGTGTCCTTGGACTTGTTATATCTTTATGGATGTTTTCATATCTGAAGGTGTGGGGCATGGGATGGTAATCTTGCACATTAAACATGGCCTCCCTGAAAAGATGGCAGAGGTGGTTGCCCATTTTCCTGTTGACAAAATCCTGTATCTCTCAGTAGGAGAATTCTACATCAATCCCTAATTTCTTTCATATGGATAAGACTCTTCTACCTGAAGAGGTGATTCAAGAACAGGACACTTACTGATGTCTGCTTGTTCGGTTATTGGTTAATTTTAACCCACTCCCTCAGTCATAATTAGTGGAAATTCTTAGCTCTTAAACTGTCGGTGTCCATTTAAATGATGGTGTGAATTTTTGTCTTTATCCATGTCCCTGTAAGTATTTTGGTGGTGAGTTTAAGAGGCTGTGTCTGAAGCTTGCTAGCTGAATACCACTTTAAATGAGAAGTTTAAGTTGTCACTTAACAGAATTGGCAGCTCCAAATGAAACCTTCTTGTATGCCTCCTTATGAAAACTCTCTAACTCTCCAGTGAGGAAAAATGATTTGAGGTATTTGTCCATATAACATATTTGTTTTTTATCCATTATGTTCCAGACTCTGGAACACTGTGGCCCTATGGAAATAATTATTAGTATGATATCACTTCACCTCCCAAAGGGATAACAATCTAATGTAAAACTAGCCATGAAATGCATAAATCTGGTGCAAGTGGAAGGAGCTATAACAGTGGTAAGCACAGAGTAGCCTCACTTACACCAACCTAGGATTGCATGGAAGGAATAACCAAGATCAAGCACAGATACATGGTTCTGGGTAAAGCAAAAGGTTCCCACAAACATTTTTTTTTAGTTTGATATGAATGTGTTTTCCAATTCATCTTTAATAATTTTATTGAGATAAAGTTCACATACCATACAATTCACCTAAAGTGTACTTTATTGGTTTTTAATATATTCACAAATAGGTGCAAGCATCCTCACTGTCACTTTTAGAACATTTTTGTCACATCCAAAAGAAACCCCTTACCCTTTAGCTATTATTCTCCTATACCCTCCTCTCTACTCTCAGCCTTACATAACCATGAATATACACTCTATCTCTGTAGATTTTTTTATTTTGTACTTTCAAATAAATGGAGTTATATAGTATGTGCTCTTTTGTGACTGATTTTTTTCACTTAGCATATTTTCACAAAACATAGTTACCATATGACCCAACAGTGCTATTCCTAGGTATTTGGAAGGAAAAATGAAAACATATATTCACACAAAGTCATGTGTGGGAACATTTACAGCAGCATTATTCATAATAGCATAAAAAGGGGGAAAAAACCTAAACATCCATCAACGAATGAATGCATAAAGATAATGTGGTATATTCCTATATTACAATAATATTCAGCCATAAGAAAGAATGATGTACTGATGCATGGCTACATGTCTCAAGCTTCTTTCTGTGTTCTGAGACGGTGAGAATGAGAAATGTAAAACAGGTTAGGATTACAATTATCACCAACTCATGTTGATCTGAATTGCACTGTCAAACAGGGCATACTAAATGAAGTTCTTGGACCCAATTCCTATGTGTATGTTTAGAGGTGCTTCCCAAACAACATTGAGCAGAATTTAACTCAATTCTGACACTATTGACCTGGAAATAGCATCAGATTCTTCAGGTTGACTGCAAGACCGCCACTGTGCCCCTGCCACACCTATGCCCCTTCAGATGTCAGTAGCAAGCCCAACTTATTACTTGGCTTCTGACTGACTGGTTACAGAATAGAGGCTGCAATGATCCCTTTCAACTTGGGAGGCCAATGGAAAGTCCAGGTTGTTACCTGTACTTTGGACCAAACTGACTATCAATCAGAGGTTCCTACAACCTCCTCCTCCCAGTTCAATTAATTTGTTAGAGCTGTTGCCAGAACTCAGAGAAACAATATACTTACTAGATCATCAGTTTACTATAAAAGGATATAACTCAGGGACAGCCCAGTGGAAGAGATACATAGGGCAATATATGGGGAAAGGGTACAGAGCTCCCATGCCATACCCTGGCACTCCACTCTCCAGAAACAGCCAACCCAGGAGCTCTCTGAAACCCATCCTTTTGGTTTTTTTATGGAGCCTTCATTACATAAGCATAATTGGTTAAATCATTGGCCATTGAGGAAGGATTTGACCTTCAGCCTCTCCCTCTTCTTGGAAGTCATGGGGTAGGACTGAAATTTCTGACCCTCTAGTCACATGGTTGCTTCCTCTGGTGACCAGCTCCCATCCTTAGGTCCATAAGTCACCTCATTAACATAGTATAAAGGACAACTTTAAATTTTCATCACTTCCAAAATTCCAGGGGGTTTAGGAGCCACAACCATAGAAAAAGACCAAATACATATTTCTTATAAATCACAGTATCACACACACTCTCTCTCATTCGCCTTCCAAAATCTTCCCATGAGTCTCTCAGATCAGAGGCCTGTCTGAGAAAATATAAGCCTATGGAACTGGCTTTGATTCAGGTTATTTTACCATTCAGAAATGTACCAGATTGAAGAGAAATTTTAAAAAGAAAAGAAAGCAAAGCAAAGTGAAGAAAAGCAAAGAAAAGAAAAATGAACAACTCAAGAGTACAGCAACTTTCATTTGAGAGGAAACAAAGTCTCTTCATTTAAACTAGCTGAGTGCCAATCCTTCCCACCCCCACACCATGAGAGGTACTGTGGGGATTGTTGGGGGAGGTCATCTAGAGGACACAACCGCTGGTTGACTTGCAGCAGGACTTCACCTAGCCCTCTCCCCAGCACTTGGAACATATGTTCTGTTCACGGTTCCCACAGCCAAAGCCATTTGAGAGTTGCAGCCTTGAGAGGGTAGAGTGTTGCTGAGACCATCCCGATGGTACACATGATTCAACTTCATCAAGGTGTCTACATAAGCTTTTAAGACTCAGGCACTCAGGTGCAGTGACCTACTCATCTTGTGACTGCCCAAGGAATTCCTCATAAATTTCCTTGGTTATGACACCTGCTTCCTCCTAATCTGGAGTGGTCTGCCTCTTTCTTCTGTCTCTCCTTGTTCCCTGTCTATAGGGGCCAGTTGTGAACCAACAGGGATATAGTTAAGAGAATAAAAACAGCAGTCAGTGCGATATGGACAACAAATTCTTTCTCCTTGTTCAGTTGTCTGTTACCAGTGTTTCAAGCTTTTCAGGATTTAGATTACACTGTATCTTTCTCAGTGCCACAGAACAGATTATCATACTATGACACTGCGTTTCTATGTCGATCTGTTTTCGTCTCTCTGTGTCTCTCTTGGAAAAATGTTCATGCCTATTCAGGTTAAAAGAATTTTCTTAAGATTTGGTGTCCATTTTCAAGAGCTGAGTGACACATTTCTTATTCACCCAAATCTCAGTTTTGTGTACCTTTCATTCGGTATAAACATCCCATATTTTGAAGTACAGACTTTTTTCTGGACCAGTATAGGAACTTAAAGATAATTTCCACTCATGCTATCCACTCATTTTTAGAGCAGGAAAGTAAAGACAAAAGAGGTGTAATGAAACAGCCAAGATCACAGTCACATAGAAGCAGAACAAGCATCAGAATCGAGTCTTCCTGGCCCTTATTTAATGCTCTTTATTTTTTATTATTTTTTAAAATTTTTATTTAAATTCCGGTTAGTTAACACACAGTGTAACACTAGTTTCAGGTGTACAGTTTAATACTCTTTAAACTCTTCTTCCCCCACCTGTTGTGAGAAACCTGAAATCTTCAAGATAGGAAGACTTTGAAAATTGCCTTTCTTCTCTCTCAAACCAAAAGCAACTTCTCCGTGAATGTTTTGTGACCCACCCCAGAGCCCATGCCATTGTGAGATTGTCTCTCATCCCCATTTATTTCTCCCTCAAACCCATTTTAACTTAGTGTGACAGCTATCCATGCGGTCTTTTACCTCTTCCCAGAGACCTCTCTGCTCACTACCAGATGTTGCTCTAGCAACAATTTTATTCCATGCACAGTGGCTACTGCATTGCCGCTCTCAACAAGTTTGTGGGCCTGGGGATTGCAAATCAGAGTACAATTTTAGAGTGGCAAAAAAAAAAAATGAAAATCACTGAATACCAGGATCCTCCAAATATACTCTTCTTTTTTGTTCCTCCCCTTTCACTGGTGCTTATTGTGTAAACACTCTATTCAAGTCAGCATTTATTTATTGGATATGGGCATCTGCTAAAGGCTTGGGAGAACAAGAGGGGCCCCTGGGTGGTTCAGTCGGTTGGGCGACTGACTCTTCATTTCGGCTCAGGTTGTGATCTCAGGGTCATGGGATCCAGCCCGGCCTGAGCCTCGCATTGGGCTCTGTGCTTAGTGCAGAGTCTGCTTGGGATTCTCTCTCTCCCTCTTTCTGCCTCTCCCCTCACTCTCTTTCTAAGTAAATTAATAAAATCTTAAAAAAATAAAATAAAAGCTCAGGGAAACAAGAAACATATTGAAGAGGTGCTTGATGGGAAAAGAGAGGGAATAAAAGCCTCTTTTCAAACTAAAAGAAAAATAACCCTACTTGAGTTCAGTGATAATAACACTTATATCTGAATGCAGACTTGTCTGTAGGAGAATCACCTGTAGGTACAGATTTTTAGGCTTCATTTTCAAAGTTTCTCATTCAGGAGACCCAGAGAGAAGTCAGGAAACTTTATTTTTGAAAAGTTCCCCAGATGACTTTCATACCGGTTTGAAACCAGATTTGATTTCTCTCATTGATGTTTTGTAGTTTGGGGTATACAAGCTTTGCATTTTTCTTGCACATATTCTGTTACATTTATCCATAAAGATTTTATACATTTTGATACAATTACAAATGGTGCCATTTAATTAATTTCATTTTTCATATCATATAAATATTCAATTAATACTTTTGTGCATTTTTGGGATTTTCTGTACATTCGGTAATGTCATTTGTGTGGGGGAAAAGCAGGGCTTTTTTTAGAGAGGGGGAGGGAGAGAGAGAGAATCTTAAGCAGGCTCCACACCCAGCCCCTGAGTCTGAGGTGGGGCTCAATTTGATGATCCTGAGATCATGAGCCGAAATCAAGAGTTGGAAGCTTAACCGGCTGAGCCACCCAGGTGCCCCAAGAGAAAAGTAGTTTTATGTCTTCCTTTCCAATGCATGTTTTTTATCTCTTTCATCTGTTACACTGAACTGACTAGGATATGCAGTATCCAATCTTGAATATGAGTGGTGAGAAGAGATGTCGTTGCCCTCTTCCTGATCTTAGGGGAAGATAAAGTATGATTTTAGCTGTAAGATTTTTGTAGATATGCTTTATTAGCTTGTGGATGTTTCCTTCTATCCCTAGGTATTGGAAAATTTTTTTCAGGGGCAGGATGTTGGTCATGAATAGATGTTGAATTTTGTTAAATAATTATTTTTACATCTATTGATATCATCATTTAATTTTTCTTTTTAAATCAGTGTATATGGTGAATTATAATATTTAATTTCTGAACTTTGATTAATTTCTGGGATAATAGATTCCTGAGATAAACTCCACTTAATCATGGCACATTTTGTACACACACACACACACACTTTTTTATATATACAGTATTTGATATGCTTATATTTTCCTAGGAATTTAAACATCCCTGTGGATCTAAATATGATAGTAGAGTTTATAGGTTAAATGTATTAGAATAAGGAGAAGATTGAGTTCTGGACTAAATTCTGACCCAGAATGTGGGATATGATTCATTCTAAGCCATTGCTGTTCACTGTAATAATATTAATAAAAATCCCTTGCATTGATTTTCAATTTACACTTTGAAATCCTTCAGAAACATTATTTTATAAGAGAACTTTGTGGAGGAATGTTCTTTTTTTTTCATCTTTTCATAGCAACTGAAATTTGAGAAGATGAAGAAACTTGCTCAAGTTCTCACAGTTTATGAAATTTGATTGATAACTAGGGGACTACACTTTAAATAGCAGTTATTTTGGAATATAACATTTTTAATTTTGAATCAGTGTTCTTAACATTTCTCCTACCTTTTTACAAATACTTTGGCTTATAAGTTTAGCTAGATATTTTGGCATAGATGATTTATTCTTATGCTCCTGGATACCTTATTCTGTATTACTGTCTTTTTTCCTGTGCATGTTCAATCCTGAAACCCTAGATATTTAAGGCCTGCCTGATCTATTTACTAAATTCTCCTCACACTCACTGACACATCTCAACCACTAGGACTTTCATTCACGGCATCATTTTTTGTTGTTGTTGTTGTTGTTTGTTTGTGGTTTTCGTTTGTTGTCGTTGTTTGTTTTCTAATTCATGCCATCTTAAAGAAATATATTTCCCTAAATCTAAAACACTACTGATAAGCAGATGCACAATTGGTAGCTCTATTAGCTTATGTATTACCAGGAGAGAAATTTATTATTGCAAATTATGGAATGATGCCTTCTATTACCACATTCATTATAATTCTAATAATTGAAATATTAAAATGTGAGAAAGGCTGCTTTGGTTATCTGCTGCTCTGTAATGATCCACTCCCAAATTAGGTGGCTTAATACAAAAATTCACCAGTAGTTTTCATGGTTCTGTGGGTTTGTTGGGCTCAACTGAGTCATCCTTTCATGGATTTTCTCAAATAACTACATTCAAATGAAAGTTTTGACTATAGTAATTTAAGGCATCACTGGGATGACGTCCCAGATGCCTCATTCACATGGATGGCAGTTGATGTTGACTGTTGGATGAAAGCTTACCTGGACTTGTTGAATAGACTGCCCACACATAACCTCTCCACAAGGCAAGTACTTCTCACAACATAGAAACTGGGTTCAAAGAGGGAGTATTCCAAAGTATGTCCCAGAAAAACAAAGTAGGTGCTGCCAATCTAATTAAGGGCCAGGTCTGTAACTAGAATACTATTATTTCACTTACAATCATTTGGTTAAAAAAAAGTCTTAGGGCCTCCTTGATTCCAATGAATAGAGAAATGGACTCTCTATCTTATTGGAGGATTAGCAAGTACAAGTATATTACAAATATAAATATGCCTCTGTGAATCCAAGAAAAAAAGTGAGAATGTGCATCCAACTTGTTAATTGTATTTGCTCCTGGGTATAGAGGATTGGAAAGGGTGACTTTAACTTCTTTATAGAACTAAAATTTAAATGTTGGAATTATAACATCACTTTTTAACATGATTTCCAAATATATTTTAAAGAGTATTAAAGAAATATGTTCTGAATTAATGTTGGTTAGCTGCCTCCCTCAAGTTTTCCATGATTCCTTAAGACATAGAAATGAATACTACTATTGAAACCATAGTTTACCTGAATATTCCATAATCCTCTGTTTTTCTAAAAAATGGCTTAAGAAAACCTTTGTCATATTTTTAACCTCACTGTACCACAAGAATCAACCCCTCAAAGAAGTAAAATTTAGTAAGTTTATTCTTCAAAGCCCAATGCCCACAGTTTTGGTAAAGGAGTAAGTCTTGAAAGGTAAGAGAAAACAGTTGGAGAAGTTAAGACCAGAAAACTGCTTTTCATTCTTTGTATTATATAAACTGCCATAAAGATGGGAAGATGAAGGAATGGGGGTATTCTGATGATATTATTTACCTACTTCAACATATCAACTTTTTGTGAAATCTTCTCTTTCTCAGTTAGAATTTGTCTAGGCAAGGCCATGTGTCAAGAAAAGATCCTAAAGGCAAATGGCTTCCATTTCTTTCTATGTGATTTTTTTCCACCCCAGGATGTCCCTTCTCCCCTCAAAAAGACCACATCTACTAAAAAGGGAAGGGATGGAGTAGGTAATTATAATGAAAATATAATTGATTCCCGGTTAGAAAAATAAACAAGTGATTATTTCTGTAATCACTGTAGGGATACTATAACACCAATAATTACTATAAAATCAACTTTAATTCTTTATCCTATTTTTAGTAAAATCTCATCAGGTGAAAGAATTGCAAATTAGAATGCAGGCTTTTGAAGACTTCAAAATGAAGTCTGAGAGTTTAAAGATTGATATACCCCAAATCTATCATAGAGGACTTTATGATTACCCTGTGCATGTTGTTTTCTTTATTTATTATAATGCTTTCTCCTTGGGCTACCTCATTTTCTGAACTTATATTCAAGCATGCTGTAAGAGTAGACACTGGAGCAATGAGAAATCAATTTTTCCATATTTATAGTTAATTTCCCCTTTCCTGATTTTCTCCCTCCTTGTCCATGAAACTTCTTTTACAGATTAGATTGACACTGAGTAAGGTGTGTTCAGAGTTTGAGCCTGAATCTGTTATGACAGGTAATAAATCACCTGAAAATTCTTTTTGAAGTATTTGAGGAGGTGTCAAAATCACTCTCATAGCAAGTTGATGACAGGGATTATTTTTCTCCTCAGAAGACAAGAGGTTTCAGACTTATACCAACTGTAGAGTGGTTACTGAACTAATGACCCAATTCTAATTGAATGCCTATAATATTTCTTGTCACCTGTTCTGTGATCATGAAGAGGATGGAATGCTGAAGGTGTTGATTTGTGTTGTTTTGCTTTTTTAAAAAAATTTTACTTATTTATTTGAGAGAGAGATCAGGAGCAGGAGGAGGGGCAGAGGGACAAGCAGACTCCCCACTGAGCGGGGAGACTGATGTGGGGCTTGATCCTAGGACCTTGAGATCATGACCTGAGCCAAAGGCAGACACTTAACCAACTGAGACACCCCAGTGCCCCAGATTTGGGGCTCTTTTAAACAAATATCTTTTAATACAAAGAGAAGACATTCTTATTAATGTCGTATTTCCTCCCTATCTTTTTCTGCTCAAAATAAGCAGGAAATCTAGTTAGATTAATCAATAATATTTCTCTCCAAGATTCCCAGGGTGACACCATTAGGGAAAAAAGAAGACGCCTATGACCCTCTGGTCAAAATACAAATTGAATTTGTTAAACTTCAGCTGGACCTTCAGTGGTCAGCATTCCTATTCATCTCTCTTACAAAAGATACCCCAAACCATTTTTTTTTAACACACTTGCTTCCTCTTGGCAGATGACCTGATCTTTAGCTGGAGAATCCACCCTTTCCAGAGCAATGGGACTTTCTACCTTTCCTCCCACTGACTTCTTTTGCAACTTGTTCTATTGTATCTCCTCCCAAACCCTGCCCCCAATGCCACATCACAGCCTTTCATCCTACCTTGAAATATATCAAGTATTTCCTCCCTGGAAAAACCTTCTCATGACTCTTTCAGGATTGCTTTTCTTTGCCTTCATTTTACAGCCTGATTCCCTCTCTCTTTCTCCCCTTAATCTGACTATAGTTTCCTTCGTGGTAAGAAATATGTCTCTCACAGGTCAGGAGTAGATCCGTGGTAGTTACAACAATGAGTTTGATTCTTTTCTTTGACAGCTCTCTGCACACTGATTCTGTTACCTTCCTGCTCTGTATTGAAAATCTTTCCATGTTGGTTTTTTGTGGTTTCCTCCTCTTCTGATTATTCTACTTACTCACCTTCACTTGCTTGTCATCACTTACATAGAGGTTTCTTACTGCTCTATTGTCTAATGTACAGTAAGGCAAACAGTGACACCAGCTTTTGCAGTAGAGAAAAAGAACTTTATTGCAAGACACCAAGCAAGGAGAGGAAAGAAGATTTCCTGAACCTACCTCCTCAAAGGGTTAGGGTTGAGTGTATTTAAGGGCAAGGGGTCAGGATGTGGATATGCTGATTGGATATAGTGACAAAGAGAGGTGGCCCCCTTTTGGGGCATGTGCATTCAGAAATCATGCCTCTTTTTAGGACAGATATTCAAAGAATGGCAATGTTAAGTATGACCGATGCAGGGGCTTGTCATCACAGAGGTTACTTTCCTTCACTCTGATTCCTTCTGCACAAGTGCAGGAATTCTTCCCAGTTCCAGTCTCAGCTGGTCTTATTGGTGTTCAGTCAAATTTCTGTAAGATAGTCTATTGAATCCATCAGGTTAAGAGAATTTTCTTAGGGTAGAACTGTTAAGCATTTGTTAAAATGTTGGTTTCATTCTTAGTGTTTTCCTTTAATCTATTTATTTTCTTTCCCTGGGAGGATATCTAACTTTTATAGTTTTACTTACTTTTTTTTTTTTTTAAGTCAGCGGCAGCTGCAATTCCTAGGTGATCTGCACCCAAGTACTAACCAGGCTGGGCCCCACTTAGCTTCTGAGATCAGAGGAGATCAGGCATGTTCAGGGTGGTATGGCCATAGACTTAAGTACCTATTCTTTTTTATTTTTAAGTACCTATTCTTAAAAATTATGTATTTCCAAATCTGTATCTCCTAAATTATTTCTCCTTCTGTATTTCAGCTTTCCAAGAAAAAAAAAAATCTGGGAGCTATTTGTAAAATTGTCCATTATTTCATTCTTTCCATTTAGACTAACAAACATTAAAGGGGAACAGAATTGTCATCCTAAACTATGCCCCTTGAGCTGTGTACTTTTTGAGAAACAAGAAACACAGGAAAAGCTCTGCTAACCAAGTAGAAGTTGCCCGTTTGTGAGGCACATTGACATTTATAAGGCAGATCTCCATTTGTAAGGGTGTCTCCTTCTCTTCTAAGAGAAAGAGGAGAATGACTAAATCTCTCGAAACTCTTTTTTTTAAGCTTCTTCTTTTTTTTTAAATGTTTTTTTTATTATATTATGTTAGTCACCATACAGTACATCCCCGGTTTTCTATGTAAAGTTCGATGATTCATTAGTTGCGTATAACACCCAGTGCACCATGCAATACGATGAGGAAGGCAAGGTCTAAAAGCTACATCCCAACCATACCCTTGTTTTGTTGTTGAAAACCAATCTCCTTGTTTGGGAGCCAAAATACAATGTGAAGACAGAGTTTAGGATAAAGAGGAACAGTAGCTTTATTGCTTTGATGGGCAAAGGAAGCTGCCACAGGCTATGGCCTTCAAAACCTTCAGGCCATTCAGAGGAAGGAGCTGGGGGTTTATAGGGATATAGGGTATCTAGCTGTTTTCAACAGGAATTGAGTGCTGCTGCCAGCCTCATTGATCATGTCTTCAGGGTGGTACCAGGTTCCTGAAGCAAAAGGGAGAAGGGGAACTTTGCAGAAGAGGAGGGGAGGTTTGCAGAAGAGGAGGGGAGGTTTGCAGAGGAGAGGAAAAGGGTTACTAAGGTTAAAATCGAGCTTCCCTAAAGCATGAGTTCAGCCATTTTGATTTTTGTTCAACTTTATGCTTTTAAGGGGTTTCAGTTTATTATCGGGCTTTTCCCGATAGCCTCTCATAACTGGCTCCCCCACCCAACAGCATTTTTATTTTTATCTGAAGATAGTATTTAAGGTGGTAGCTTGGCACATTTCAGAGTTACTCAATTTTCCTGTGTCTCTCCTATGTATAGAAGAGGTATACACATTAGTAAACTTCTATTTGCTTTTCTCTTGTTAATCTTTTTATTATAGGGTGGGTCTCAGCCAAGAACCTAAAAAGGTAAAGGGAAACTTTTGTTTCCTCTCCTGTAACATCTAAGCAAGACTAACCTCAAAATATTTCTAATCGATTAATTTCCTTCCTCCTGCATACACTGCTTCATTTCTCTTTCAAGCTTCATAATCTCTTGTCTGGACATGTGAAACACTCTCCTAACTGTTCTCCACACCTTCACTTTCTCTTTGCTGCATTCAATTCTCTAACAGATATTTTGGTAGAGTAGCCTTTCAAAACACGGGCCTAAACATGTCATTCTTTTGCCCATAGACTCTTTGCACTGGCTCTTTAAAGTGTGTTCCACTAAACATAAGACATATTTCTCTTTCAAATCATTATCATCATGTGATAAATCGATGCCGGCTTCTTTTGTCATTTCTCAAATGAGAAAAGTGAAACTTGAGAGACAAAAGCCTGAGGTTGCTTTGAGATCTGCAAATAGATCTAAAAATATTATAATCCAGATTTTTTTTGCTTATCATATTGATTATACTTATTCAAACTCAGATCTCTTCTCAATAAGTAAATTAACAAAAAATAAAAGCCATTGATATCTGTCATGATAAATGGGTACCCATTAAATAAAAGCAGTAACAATTCAAAGCAATTCGATTATCGACCTGGCTGGATATTAAAATCACCTAGGGAGTTGTTCAGGGATTTTTGTTTTGTTTTGTTTTGTTTTTGTTTTGTTTTTTAAAGTTGATGCATAAGCTTCACCAGAATCTCCAGCAGTGGGGCTCTGACACCAATATATATATGTATATTAAGAGTCCTAGTCGATTTTAATCACAGAAAGGGCTGAGAACCAGCCCTCTCCCTTGCTACCCAGAGTGTGATCCTCCCACCAGTAGTAATAGTGCTACTCTCGGAACTAGTTAGAAATGCAAAATCTGGGATGTGGACTGGGATTCTGTATTTCTCAAGCCATTTCTGAAAGTGGTTGATGGGATGTTACAGAGAAATATATTTAAGAAACATTGGATTAGAAAGATGGTTTCTATACAGAAAAAAAAGAAACATCGGATCACACAAAGTTAAGCAGAACTGTTCAGTGTTTTTAATATGCAAATGTATACAATGTTTCTCTAAGAGGTGATGGGGTATTCAGAATTGACCAAATTCACTTAGCACAATACACTGGTACTAGGTTTTTTTGAGTTGTTGGTTTGTTTTTCATAGAATTTCCTCAGATTAAAATGTTCTACAGTGGGCGCTTAGGTGGCTCAGTCGTTAAGTGTCTGCCTTCAGCTCAGGGCGTGATCCTGGAGCTCTGGGATCGAGCCCCAAGTCGGGCTCTTCTTCTGGGAGCCTGCTTCTTCCTCTCCCACTCCCCCTGCTCGTGTTCCCTCTCTCGCTGGCTGTCTCTCTCTCTCTCTGTCAAATAAATAAATAAAATCTTTAAAAAAGAAAATGTTCCACAGAACACACTTTAGTAAATATTGGTATAACAATATTTCTGACAGGAGAACTGTTGGCATTTTGGGTGAGACACAGTGTTAATGACGGTTGTTATTATTAAGAGCCTGTCCTACGCATTTTGGGAAGTTTTGCATCCCAGAGCCCTGTTCACTAAAAGCAGCACTTCCTAGTGATTTTGGTCATTGAAAATATCCCCATAAATTACCAAACACTCTCGGGGGGTTACAAGCTATCTTGTAGCTGGTCATTAGGCACAAAGATTAGGGGAGATTAAGTTTACCAGTCAGGTTTTCACTGAAAATCTCTGAGCCATATTAACATTGGTCTAGATTTTTCTTGTTGTCTTTGGCTTATTATGTAAAACATTGATAACTGCTAATGCCATATCTTAGATTGGTCAAACCCTCATTTAGAGCATTTCTAAGAGCCACTGAGGCCTAAGGCTGTCAGAGGGTCCTGCCCTATGCAAAGATCACCAAACTTCATGCCTGATGGAGAGCATTGCACCAATGATGTGGATAGGATTGCCTGGACCAGAAAGACCTTGAGCTCACATCAAGTTTAGCCTTCTATCCTCACCTTCCACATGTTCACCAGAGATATTTTTTCCTAAATCACAGATCAGATTATGTCATTCTCATACTGAAAAATCCTTTATTGATTTCCTATTGCTAAAGATTAAAATCTCGAGCCTTCGTGTGATATTTTAAAAGAGGCATAATATGTGAGAAAATTGTCTTTTCCACACATACCTGTACACTCACGTTCACACACTATTTCTTCATTTCTCTGTCAATTCCAATAACATGAGCCTTTCCTGTCTGAATTCTCTGTTTACCAAATGAGCTATATACTTTATATCTCTAAGTTTTTGGTCTTATTACTTGGAATGCCCTTTTCAACTTGATTGCCTGATAAAAATCCTACTTAACTTTCAAATCATCTTACAAATGTCACCTCCTCTGCAAAAAATTCCCCAAAGTTTCTACCTACCAGTCAGTTCTTTCTGCTCATGCCCTCAAACTCACACCATCCATGACAGCAATCCACCTGGAATTATAATGAATGGTGGGTATGGTGTCAGAGATCTCTCTACCTTCCCCACATTCACCTTTGGGCTCTTTGAGGAGAGCAGTTCTGCAAACTTTGAATCCTCTGGCATCATGTTGAGAAGGCAGCTTTCACTGTCTATGAGCTGCTTGACTTGTCTCTGCTCATAGTAAAAACAACAGTTAATCTAATGTGTAAGACTGTCATGTAATTAGCAACATTGTTCTACTAGCTGTTGGGTTACTTTGTCTAAATATTAGGAAATACACTCTACTCTTTTCCTTCTATTTCCTGTCTCACAGATGAACGAGAAGACCAATGGAAAGATTATTCTGTTTCCTACTTCTACGTGGTGAGAATCTTTGAGTCAGGGACCTAAAACTGCCTTCTAAAGACAGTAACCTCGATCTCTCTCTCTGTCTCTCTTTCTCTCTGTCTGGTCCCCCTGACCCCTCTGAATGTATGTGTCTCTTTGTCTTCTCTCTCTGTCTGTTCTCTGTTGCTCTCTGACTCTGTCTTCCTCCCTTCTTTCCTTGTGAGTAACTGTTAAGTGTAGAAGGCCTGAATTATTTTAGCTGGTAAAGTCTACTCCTCCCTTAGGTGGGTGTTCCAGGCTGTAAATATGGGTGGGTTATAAAAGGATTCTATCAGACTTAAACTTAAGCCACATTCTTTAATCTGCTTTTACCTTGAGAGACTTGTACTTTGGAGTTATTGGGCTTTTGCTTGACTGATTAAAAGTTCTTCACTTTCATTTTATTTTCTTCATTCTAGACTTTCCATTAGATGCAGAGAATCCTCTGACTTGATCTCCAGCCGGTTGGTGTTTTAGAGGGTGATGGTCACAGGGAATGCTGGGGAAAAAGGATGACAACTGCTGTCTTGTGGTTATACTGATTCTGATTCTTTGGAAATGCAGATAAATAAGAAAGCTTGGGTTTTCAGAAGACAACTATCACAAAAGAAGGCAGGTTCCATTTAAGTAAGACCCTCTTAGGATGAGACCAAGAAAACTAAGATATTGGTGTTAGAAGACATCTGGGCTTGTTGTAGGAAGACACCATGGGGAAGAAGGCCGCCTCAGCAAGAGCTGGTGTCTAGATGTGACATTATTGCAAATTTTTAGGTTTTGAAAGAATACAAGAAGGTTTGAGACTCTTCATACTTCCTCTCTAATTCCCATGTTCCCAAATACAATCTGGATGTCTTTGTTGTGTTCTTTGTAATGACATTCTGAACTATACTAAATCCTAGTTTCTGGAAACACAATTTTGCTTAGCATGATTTGTGAAAGTACTATGTATATATATTTTTTGCATTTTTCAGAGAGAAAGAGCATGTGTAGTTGTAGAGCTGATTATGTGATATTCTTCTGTGTCCTATTGAATTTTGGATTCTTTAAAAAGTGGAGCTTCTGAGGGTCTTAGAGTAGGATTAATACAACTTTGAAGATACTGAAGGAGCCACAGCTATGCAGAGGAATCCAGATATTACTTGAGATAAATTCTTTGAGTTGAAACTGAGCATATTAAGATATTAAGTCATTGAAAACTTTTGATTTGGATTTCTATAAACAATAAAGGGTGGAGGATTTCACTTTTGGAATTTAACTTTTCTTACAGAGGACAGAAGTAATATTATTTAAATATGGATTTTTTTAGATTACAAAAACTATATTGTTTTGAATAATCTTATGCAACCCCATAGCACTCACTGTCCTCTATGCCCGGGTGAGACACACTGGACTGCGTGAGAAGGAAAATGGAAAATGGGAAATTAATTAGAATAACATGTAATTAATATCCTTCCTTTACTTATTGTAGATTCATCTGAACATAAACACTGAACTACCAATGTCTTGTCCTAGGAGAACCAAAAGGATCAATGGTAGTAGAGATTAGCAAGCAGTGTGATGAAGGTAAGTACAGCTCAAACATGATTTGTTGGCTAATCTTTCTCCTTAATGGGCTTATAAATATTCCTGGTTGACCATAGATATTATTATTGCCTTTGGGATAAAAGAACAAAATCTAAGAAACATCAAAAGAAAACTCCTTTTTCTGATATTCTCACTTTAGCTCCTTTGGAATTTCTATAAGGGAATTTCTGTTTTTCTACCTCACCTTTCCCCTAACTCACTCTTCCCTGTAGCAATCAGAGCAAATAGTTGGGCTGGTAAGAATTTGTCATTCAATAGGACACATTGCTTTAAAAGTCGATGTACTTTATTTGAACTCACCACTCATGAAATACATGGTCTCTTACTCGAACTATATTTGCTCTCAGACACATTGAGTGCTCATGTGCTCTTGTCTTCTCAAATACACATTGCTTTCATGCAATAAATGTCATCAGACAAGGACAGATCCATCTCCTGACTACATTACCTCCCCCTTAAAATTTGCCCTGCCATTCTTGAGCTTTCCATTTCTCAGGCCATTTAGTGCATGAGCAGTTCCCAAGCAAAGCTTATGCTACAGATCCCTGGTCCCCATCAGTATGCCCCGAGGTTTATAGATTTAAGAAGGGAGTGGAATGGCTCATTATCATACCAGTTTAAATCCACACTCTCTACCCAGTATTCCAGAAATCCTACCTTTTGGGATAACTGAGAATTAATTTTTCTGTTAATAAATTTATTCTTTGATCTCTATTTAGACTGCTTTTGTGTTTATCTGGCCCTGCCTTTGTTTTTGATGTCTTATTTCAGTCCCCTCTCTGCTTTAATAATCTTGCTTGAGCCATCACCCAGCAGACTTTCATCTCTGTTTCCTCCCTTGATTTTGATTTCACCTACAGTTACAGAGAATCACACTCATTTCATCTTTTGACCATCCTTTTCCCATCCCTTCCCCTGGCCTGCTTTCCCAAGGAAGGAATTGGGCATACATTGCCATGTTGTAATTGCTCTATAAAAGTGTTAAATTTGAATCCCTATCTGCCCAGTACTATTACAAGGGGAGTCATGACTAACAAGGAAAACAACTTCTTCAACCTCCCTGAGATTAATCTCTAGGAATTAAACATGGGCTGCCTTAGCAACTAGGAATGAACAAACTGGGAGCCCAGATTGAATTTCATGTTGTTTACTCTTAGAGAATTTAGGGTAATTAGGCTTTCTGGACCGCCAGTGTAGCTAGCCCACCAGGGATCTATTGAGGAACCTTATGGAAAATAACTTACTTCAAATGCAGAGAGGCCATTTGACAAGCTAAGTTCATGGACAGTAAAGAGGCTAATTACGAGTATGAGAATATAAGCTGCTTAGATTCTCTCAAAAAGAACGATTTCACAACATTTGCAGCAACATGGACAGGACTGGAGGAGATAATATTAAGCAAAATAAGTCAAGCAGAGAAAGACAATTATCATATGGTTTCACTCATTTATGGAGCATAAGAAGTAGGAAGATCAGTAGGAGAAGAAAGGGAAGAAGGAAGGGGGGGTAGACAGAAGGGGGAATGAGCCACGAGAGACTGTGGACTCTGGGGAAACAAACTGAGGGCTTTAGAGGGGAAGGGGGTGGGGGAATGGGATAGGCTGGTGATGGGTATTAAGGAGGGCATGTATTGCATGGTGCACTGGGTGTTGTACGCAAGTAATGAATCATGGAACATAACATCAAAAACTTGGGATGTATTGTATGGTGACTAACATAACATAATAAAAAATTATTATAAAAAAAGATTCTCTCTAAAAAATCACAAATCACTCAAAATCAGGTATGGATAGACCAAATAAAATATGAAATGTCTATTTGCAAAAGTCACTGGCCATTGCAATGTGGTCCTTGGCTTTCCCTCCTCTCTCTTCTCCTCTTTTCTTACCCCGTAGTCTTATATTTCTGTTCAGTTCTAACAAAGGGAAAATTAACTGTCTTTTTTGTCACCTTGTCATTTACTGCCTACTCATGCTTTCGGCCACTTTCCAAAATATTTCCTAAAGTATAACTCACTACCTAAGAGAAAGCACATTGTGAGTTGTTAAGATCATAATTCTTTTTCATCTCGATGAGCAACTCTCTCAAATTTTTTATCCAGTGCATTCTCTGCAAATACCATACATGCTGAACAGTCACTGCAGGGGCCTTATCAGTGTCACTCTAGGCTGACATGGTTTGGTGGGACAGATTACAAAACTACTCCATGGCGATTATTGATTGCTGTCTATTTGCTCCAAGTGAAAGGATGTCTATGGTAAACGCTGTTGAAGATCATTGCTGGATGTGTAGTTTGCTTATTACAATCGTTCAGGGAAACTTTAGTTGCAATTCAATAATTCTCTTTAGTGTCTGAATGTTTCTAACCTTGATTAACTTATTAATGTTGTATATTCATCCTGTGACATTTTCCTTAATTTTTGTTGCACACTACCTTTATATAAACATTATATATGCATATAATCAGACCTACACATATGCATTTAATCATTTAGATTTGAGTTGACAGCTATGTACAAAGGCCTTAAGTAGATCATTCTTAGGGTATAAATTGTATTGTAAGTAGTTTCTGATAGTATTATCCCTAACTGGCAGGTGATTTGAGAGAGATACACACACACACACACACACACACACACACACACACGCACTGCTTTCAGATCATCAGATTATAGTTTTGGAAATGATTTGCAGTACAATTTATACTTTACTTAAGGTTTTTTTGTATAGTTCTCAACTCAAACCTAATTGATTAGATGTATATGTGTGTGTATGTTTATATGTGTGTATAAATGTGTATTACATTTTACTTTTCAGATATTGTATGTACATATAACACAATTATAAATTAATTATCCCATGTAACATTATTTTCTCTGTTTTGAATTCTGCATTGATAAGAATTATCTAATCTAATAGAGTGGGATTCATAGCTGTTTCTCCCATGGTACTAGGTATTCAATAAAGAACTTGCTAGTTGACACAATTACAGCATGCTAACTTTAGTTTGTTAGAATTGAAAAGCATTCCATCTGGTGTGAGACGTCAGCCTTAGATATTAATTTTTCCTCTACTACGTGGGAAGAGATATTCTAGATTTGGACTAAAGGAACAATTGTTGTATAGTGATTATTTTATGCCACCTACATTGCTCTATTTAATGCAAGAGGCAGGATTCTTAATATATTTTTTTGTAATTTCTCAGACCAAAGAAATATACCTTTGTTTACCTCAAAACAAAGGTCTGGTGTACTATATATCAATTTTTAAACTATCATAGGAAATCATTATTAGTATATAAGTATTATTATCACCATTATCGTTATGTGTATTAATTATTTTTACATACGGATCTTGGTAGTTAACTATTCATTCAAGAAAATGGAGCATCTTTGAAGATTCTGAACTTCATAAAACCTATTTATAAGCCCCATAGGAAAGCAAATCCATTACTTTATAGATGTACCACATGTTTGGTGTCAAATAACATTACTATATCTCTTATTTAGAATACTTAGAATTAGGGGCGCCTGGGTGGCACAGCAGTTAAGCGTCTGCCTTTGGCTCAGGGCATGATCCCTACGTTATGGGATCGAGCCCCACATCAGGCTCTTCTGCTATGAGCCTGCTTCTTCCTCTCCCACTCCCCCTGCTTGTGTTCCCTCTCTCGCTGGCTGTCTCTATCTCTGTCAAATAAATAAATACAATCTTTTTTTAAAAAAAGAATACTTAGAATTAAATACCATTCTTTATTCCCATCACTTTAAAAAAACAATGTGTTATAATAAACATGACACTTTAAAGCTTGATATTTATTAAAAACATTATCAAGAGCATTCAAGTATTAGAATTATTAGGAATTAGTTTAGGTGAGTTTCATTGCTGTTTTCAGCTCTGAAACCTCATTAATTTGTTATTTTATCATTTACAAGGCCTACATTTTTGTTCTAATTCCACTTACAACTTTGTGACCAATGATGAGTCATCCAAATGTCCAATTCTATAAAGCCAAATGACTCCCCTCTAAAAATCTAAGATTTATCATCTAAAATTAATCAGTGGGAATATTAATCTGAAGGAAATTTTTAAAAAATGCATTGAGTAAAACTTTGTAATTTCAATTGTGACAGAAACACAATTTAAAGTAAATTAATAAAACAGGTGGGGAGGGATTTCTTGGAAGGTAAGAAGGCATTTACTTTTTTTGAGATTTATTTATTTTAGAGAGAGAGAGCAGGGGGGAGGGGCAAGGGTGAAGGAGAGAGAGACAATCTTAAGCAGACCCCCAGCTAAGCATGGAACCCACTTTGAGGTATGATCCCAGGACATTGGGACCATGACCTGAGCCAAAATCAAGAGTCAGATGCTTAACCCAGGCACCTCTGGAAGCACTTACTTTTTAATACATTTCATGACCAGATGGATGGTGATGGCTAGATTCAGTGGATAATATGATTGGCCAGCCTTGGGCATATGTCCACATTTGTGCTTGTGGTTGAGTCTTGTCTAAGACCCAAAAAGCAGCAAAGAAGTGTATTCAATGCCAATGATAACACTAACATTACGTCCCCAAATGGTTTTGATTAAAAGGCTACATATTGGTGACAGTGAGTTCCCTCCACATGAATGGGGCATTTAAGTAGATAACATTTGTACATACACAGTTTGATATATTTAACATGAAATAAAAGTAGACATTAATATTTTATACAGTATGCATTTATGTCTTCTTACCGATCTAGATAGCACGTATTCTAATACAAACTTGTGTATTGGTTTGTTGGGGCTGCTGTAACAAAATACCACAAACTGAGTGGCTTAAACAGCAGAATTTGTCTCACAGTTTTGGAAGCTGGACGTCTGAAATCAGCATTGTGTCAGGATTAGCTCCTTCTGAGGGCTGTGGGGGAAAGATTTGCTCCAGGCCCCTCTCCTTGTGTTGCAGATGGCCATTTTCATAGTCACAGGGCATTCTTCTTGTGTTCATGTCTGTGTCCAAATTTCTCCTTTGTGAACACCAGTTATACTGGATAAAGTTTCACCCAAATGGCTCATTCTAACTTGATTACTTCTGTAAAGACTCTATTTCCAAATAAGGTACATTCTGGGGTCTTGGGGGTTAGGACTTCAACATATGAATTTTTGAGGGACACAACTCAACCCGTAACAACTAGAATAGGTGTCATTGAAACTTTAGGAGCAGATACATAAAGTTCCTATCTCTTTTGAATGATCCGCTCTTCTTTCACCCTTTCTATGTTAGTAGAAAATGTACTATCCTTTTTTTTATGTGGCTTCCTCCTTTGAGTTTCAGAATCCCACAAATTATTCAGTCCAGAGGGGCTGCCTGAGAATATTCAGAGCAAGAAACCTAATGAATTTAATCAGTCTAGTAATGGCCTTTCTCTCCTGCTGCCATTTCTTCTGTCACTGGCTCTTAGTGCTGCTGTTGTAAGGTGTCCCAGATAGTCAGGATATTCTCATTGTCCACTACTCCAGTGGCTGGTCAGGCAGGAATTTCTAAGGTTATAGGAAATGGGAGAAAGAAAGGATTTTGTTGAAGTATTATGCTTGCCCGTGGTAGCCATATGGACAGTTTGGGCTGTCAAGCTGACTGTCCCTGAATAAGCCATGGATGTAGATCCCCTCACAGTCTGTAGTAACTCTGAGCTGGAGAATAGCCAGAAGTGTTCTGCATTTGGTTCTCCAGGATTACTGATTTTTATTTAGCCTTATATGCTGAGTGACTATTCACAGAGCGCTGCTTCTATCAGTACAGTTGGGGGAGCAACAAGAGGAGAGGGCAGAAGGTTTTCGGTGTTATCCACACAGTTTTTCTTTTGTGACAATATCTTTTCCCATAGTCATTCAGCCCTGGAAGTGAGCCTGATTCACTCACCCTGACTATTCCGAGTGAGTATTCTTGGGATGACCTTGATATTCTTTCTGCCAGCATTCCTCACCTGGTTGACTTCAAGCCATGGGATCAGAGATTTTAATAAAATTGAGCTTCAAAAGGAGAGGGGTTCAATATAGGCTCTAGCCTACATTTTTCTCTCTGAGGGTCTTTGCTTCTGTGTAGATATATTGACTCCATAGTAATGATATAAAATGGATAAATGTTATGAGTTAACCGCAACAACTCCCCAATAATGGTTCAGTCCACTTTTTTGCTGGAGTGGCAAGTGCCCCCTTTCCTTTTGTGACTTTAGCTGGAGGGAGCATTCAAAGGATTCTTCCTAGAAAACATTGACATCAAAAAGATCCACTCCTTCAAAACAATATTTTTTAAATATTAAAAAATGATGATTCTTGTATAAATATATATCAAACACATTTCAAAAATGTGATTATTCAAGAAAAACAGCAGGATGGTAAAGCTGGTTCAAAGAATATTTATTCATTGTATCTCATAGAAACAGAGAACAGATTGGTGTTTGCCAGAGATAGGAAGTGGGGGGTGGGCAGAATGGATGAAGGACAAATGAAAAGTACAAATTGCCAGTTATAAGATTAAAAAGTCTTGGGGATATAATATACCGCATGGTGACTATAGTTCATAATATTGCATATTTGAAAGTTGCTAAAAGAGTGCATCTTAAAAATTCTCATTGTAAAAAAATGGCAACTATGTATGGTGATGGATGTTAACAAGATTTATTGTGATGATCATTTTGCAATATATACAAATATTGAATCATGCTGTACATCTGAAACTAATATAATGTTATACGCCAATTACAGTTTTAAAAAAGAAAGATTCATACAATGGAATTCTATATAGCAATAAGAATAAACAAACTATGATTATACACACCATCTGGGATGAGTATCGCAAATTTAATGTTGAACTTGAAGGAAGTCAGAAAGGAAAGGGTACCTAGTGTATGATTACTATAATCAAATATAGTATATATATGATTATATAAATGACATAGGTAAGTTTTGCATTGCATAGATACATAAAATGCAATGCAATACATATATATATATATAAATGCAAAACTAATCTATGTGATTAGAAGTCAGATAGTGGTTACCCTTTTATATCTCAGCTGTGATTGGAGGGGCTTCTAGAATGGCAGCCATGGTCTGCATCATGACTTGAGTGCTGGTTACATTGGGTAGGTTTAATTTGTGAAAATTCATTGAGCTGACACTTACACATAATTCCCCTCTCCCCAAAGACAGAGAACATGTGTAGAACATATTTATCTGTTTAGCTAGAACATAAATGTGTAAATACATTTGCTGTATTAGATACAAAAGTGGCTAATACCCTACATGTCAATAAAACTATATAACCTTTGAGGTTATTGTTTCTCCTGGACAAGAATTATTTTAATTTTTTTTTCTGAACCAAAAATATTTGTAATTCAGCAATTTTTAAAAAGTTTAAAAAAGTTTAAAACCATACAGAATTTATGAACAGGGGCCTAATCAATAGTAAATAGTAAGTCAAATATACATTCACCTAGGAAATAAGATAATCCTGGGTTTTGCGTTTAATTTAGTGAATTTATTTCTGCATTCGTTTTCTTACGATTATATTAGTCTTTATTTCTCAAATAGTCTTTGAACTTTTATTTTTTTTAAGATTTTATTTACTTATATGAGAAAGAGCACAAGCAGGGGGAGTGGCAGGCAGAAGGAGAAGCAGGCTCCCTGCTGAGCAAGGAGCTGGATGTGGGACTCAATTTCAGGACCCCCGGATTATGACCCAAGCCAAAGACAGATGCTTAACCAACTGAGCCACCCAGGTATCCATAGTCTTTGAACTTTTAGATGGGCCTGTTGTACATGCCTGAACATGACACTGGAAAATCTAAAATATATTTTTGTGTTATTTCCACATTTTGGATTTTATCTTACTCACTCTGAAGTTATGTGCTGCATACATAATAGCTTTAGGAAGGAAATCTGTCTTTAAAATGGCAAATTCTCTCACTTGAAAGCAAATTAAAAATTTTTTACATTAACAGATTCCCAGCTATAAGTTAATTATTATAAACAACCAAGGCCTTAAACTTTCTCATTATCTGCTTGTATTACCACTTAGCTTTCAGCAAGTTAGTGGACTACAAAAAAAAAAAAAAAAAGAAAGAAAAGAAAAAAAAAGAAAAACTAGCTTTTTTCCTAAAACATTTGAACATCAAAAAAACGCCTAATTTATCATGATAAGATTCAATCCTCACAACAATTTGGCAAGGTTGTTATTAATGCTGCCACTAATTCACCAAAATATTTAAGTAATTGGTCCAAGATCACTTGACCTACAAACAATGGAACTTGATCATGAGGCCTGTTATCTTGGCTCCTAAGTCCACAATCTTTTCCCTACACCATTTCAGAGACAACTGCTCCACAATTTGCCAGGGAGCATTTTGGAGGAGTGAAATTTAATGAGGAAATTATCAAGAGTTTAGCCTAAAAGCTCTAATAAAATGAAATCGATTCTGTTTGAAATGACTAAGTGAGCATCAAAGAATGTCAACTATTCTAATTCCACATGATGGAAAACCAATGTTTGCTTATTTTCTCTCTTACACTACATTTCAGATATGGTAAATATGGAAAAAGAAGGAAAGAAGAAGATGTCATTAGGGTTAAGGTTGCAGTCATTGTTATTGGTTTGAATCGATGATCTTTAAAATCCAAGCAGAGACTGTTAATGGAAGGAACTCACCATGAAGTTGTAAAGTCAGCCTGGAGTCCTAGATTCTAATCATACTCTACCACTGAATCTGCAGGGCCTGACCAAGTTAATGTGCCTCGCTGGGCTTCCATTCCTTGTTGGGTAAATTAAACTTTTTGAGCTAGACTTTCTCTCAAATTCATTTTAGCTTTAATATTTCCTGAACCCATTAAGGCTGCAAAGAATATGTGCATAGCAACATCATTTTCATCCTTAAAAACTTCTTATGACTCCCCATTGCATTGTTATTAAGAAATCGCTTAATTTCTCTGTATCCCAATTTTTTTGCTTGGGTTGTATGAGGATTTAAATAAGATTATATATGTAAAATACCACAATACTCAAAAAATGATAAGCACTTAATAAGTACTGGCTAGTACCATTGACTATAGGATTAAATTGATTTTAGAGAGGGCACAAGCAGAGAGCAGGGGGCAGAAGGAGAGGGAGAGAGAGAGAGAATCTTAACAGGTATCATGCTCACCATGAAGCCTGACATGGGGCTCAATCTCATGACTCTGAGATCCTGACCTGAGCTGAAACCAAGCATCAGATGCTTAACCAACTGAGCCACCCAGACACCCTGGGATTAAGTTGATTTTTTACATGATTTGCCTAACCCCCTTTAGTCTGGATTTTGTCCACCTCACTAGCACGGTCTCCCACCATTCTCTGCCTTGCACACCAAGCTGAAAAAACACAGCAGAATCTTTATTTCTTCAGTTTTTGCCTTTGAAGGATCATTTTGCAGGGCAAAGAATTCTACATTAGCACTTTTTTTTTTCTCTCATCAAGTCCTTCGCTTCATCTTTTGTTTCCCTTTACTCTCTTCTTGCTTGCATGGTTTCTGAGGAGAAGTTGGATTTTTCCCCCTCTGGCTTCCTTCAGGATTTTTCTTTATCTTTTTGTTGTTGTTGTTGTTATTTAGTTAGTTAGTTAAATAATTTCTATATCCATCATGGGGCTTAAACTCATGCCCAAGATCAAGCATCTCAAGCCCTTCCAACTGAGCCAGTCAGCCGCCCTGTAATTTAAATATAATATGCCTAGGTGAAAGTTTTTGTCATTTATCCCACTTGGTGTTCTCAGAGCTTCCTGTGATTTGATGTCTGACATTAAATTGGGGGAAATTTTCAGTCATTACTGCTTCAGATTTTTTTATGTCTTTCTGTCTTTCTTCTCTTTCTGATATTCCCATCACATGTATGTTACACCTTTATAGTTGTCCCACGGTTATTGAATATTCTGGCTTTTTACAGTCTTTTTTTTCTCTTCGTTTTTCAGGTTAGGCAGTTTCTATTTAGCTACCCTTAAGCTCAGAGCCTTTCCTCAACTGTCTACTCTATTCATAAACCCACTAAAGACATTATTTTTTTCTTTAGATTTATTTATTTATTATTTTGAGAGAGGGAGAGCCCATGAGAAGAGGGAAGGAGAAGACAGAGAGAGAATCTCAAGCAGACTCCCCAGCTGAGTGGGGAGCCCAATGTGGGGCTCAGTCTCAGGACCCTGAGATCATGACCTGAGCTGAAATCAAGAGTCCAATGCTTAACCGACAGTGCCACCCAGGTGCCCCTAAAGTCATTCTTTATTTTTTTTCATTTATCTCTACGATGTCTTTTTTTTACTCTTTCTTAAAAATTCCATCTCTCTGCTTATCTTGCTCCGTCTAGTCTTGAACACTGTCTACTTTATCCATTAGAGTTATGAACATATTAATCATAGTTGTTTTAAATTCTTAGTCTGGTAATTCTGACATGCGTATTATATCTTAGTCTAGTTGTATTCCTTGTTCTGTCTCTTAAAACTGTGGGTTATTTTTACCTTTTTGTATACCTTGTACTTTTTTTTGGTAGCTGACATGATGTACTGGGTTAAGGAACCACTATAAATAAGTTTTTAGTAATGTGGTGGTGAGGTGTCGGGGGATAGTCCTTTGAGTAGCTCTTGTCTCATTCAGTAGGTCTGTGCCACAGCACTGTGAACTTCACAAGTGCTTCTCAGTTCCTCCTGCCCTTAGTGGGAAAAGGTGGCTAGAGGGGGTTGGGGTTGTGTATTTCCTTTATTCCTCATAGAAGGCTAGAAAGAGGTACATATTTCTCTTCCTCCCTCTGGAGGCTAGAGCTGGCTGGA
This sequence comes from Ursus americanus, assembly GCF_024610735.1. Lineage (NCBI taxonomy): Eukaryota > Metazoa > Chordata > Mammalia > Carnivora > Ursidae > Ursus > Ursus americanus. The sequence goes on along the minus strand of NC_142142.1, from coordinate 22,270,926 downwards.
GTTAGGTATTTCCCTTTTCCCAGGTCATTCAGGCTCTTAAAAACCCCCAGTACGTTAGACTCTGGTTCAATAGTTTCTCCTGAGGACAGAAAGTGTTAAGAAGAACATAATACTCTGTTGTGTTTCAAAATGGTGACTTAACTTGCTTTCTCTGCAGGCAGAATGAGGGGATTTTTCACTGATATTCACTGTGAGAACCTGGTCAAGCTCTTGAGGTAAAACTCATAAAAGTGTGGGAACCTCCAATCTTCCCTCCTCTGTGACTGAGCCCATGGAGCTTTTGACTCTCAAATTTGTCCACACTGAGCTCCAGCAATTCATCAATTGTAGTTTAGGGTTTACTATCCCAGCACTGGTTCCTCTTAAGATTTCTGCTCCAGCAAGTTGTGATTCTCTGTTTTGACTGCCTGTCTATCTAACTCTGGGGGACAATGGTTTTCCCTGTGACCTAATTTTCTTATGGATATAAAAGGAGTTCTTGAGTTTTCAGTTTGTTCAGCTTTCCACAGGTTGTAGGGATGGAGTGGTGATTTACAAGCTTTATACATCCTAGACCAGAAATTAGAAGTTGCTATAGTGAAACTTGCAGGAGTTACTTTGCACACTATTGTAGATATCCATCAGACAATTGGAAATTGGTGTTGATAGTTCACACACAAAAAATGAAGGCTAAAGATATCAATTTTGAAGACGGGATAGAGGTAATATTAAATGGATGAGCTTTTCCAAGAGAAGGGAATAGAATAGATATATGGATATATATGGATGTAGAATCTTGGCCCCATTGTCCCCATTTTTGACAGCATAATATAACATTTCTTACAGTGTTTATCCTCTCTGTTCTAAAGATTTGATCATGAAGTAGTTTAGAACATTGATAGTGTAAATATTAACATATATTAAATAAAATCTATGTGGCAAATGCACATGTCATTCTAAGACACCATTTACATGGAAAATCAACAGTTCTCAGGTTATAATTTCATTACACAAGACTTATAAATCTTCTTGATTTCACTGACACTTTAATTATTGAGTGACATGTCTAGTCCTAAAGTAGTCTACATAATTAGTCATTTTGCTTCTTGTGTTTTCACCAATCTTGATACTGTACTCAACAATTTGAAAATCTGCCTTCTACCATTGTGGAAAGTATAAACAAGAAGTTTAATATACTTGTCATTTAACATTTTGACTAATTCTTTTCCAGTGAATTCAAACCTAGAGCAATTTTGTTTTATGAGAAAGATTTACTTTTTTTAGTGATGTTGGCCTTCAGATGTGTTTGACTTTGTAGTGTCAGAATAATCAATTTGCTTGATTTTACCTCTCATGGTCCATTTAATTTTCTGTTGGAAGATTTCTCTCTTTGTCCTGCTACCATGGTACTCCTCTCAGTGATTATGTTAAACAAGGGAATATTGACATATTTCCAGTTACCATAAGAACAGTTTATTTATTTGGTTAGTTCTTTTATACTCCATACCCTGGCTCCAAAAAAGAAAAAAAAAAAACTTGATAAAGCTTAGAAAATAATCTATTTAGATACAATGTATTTGGTCTTGGGAAGAGTAAATGTTTTTCCTGGACTAAATTTCAAAAAGAATTTAATACATGGGTTCCTGGACACTGAAAAACAAAATAGAAAATAACTAACACCTGAATTTCAACAATCTATATTTCTTCTGTGACACTTGTGAGACTAACCAATATTGCAGAAAAGAAGACCACATCTGAGATTTTCTCTGCTGCTTAATGTCTGGCTGTGTGCTAACAACTGAAGAAGCAATTGCAACACCTATCAATGAATAAGTGGATGAAAGTCATTTGGAGTGATGTGTACAGCTTTTCAGACCTTTTCCACCTATACACCCCCAAAATCTGTAGGGTCATCACTCCAAATTTCATCTTGGCATCAAGCACCAGCCCTGAATTTTGTGTGCCAGAAATTGGCTAGATAGAAGCTGAACCACTGGGAACTCTGCAACAATCTTAAGAAGAGAAGAGTATCCAGGAGCCAATAAATACTGATGAGGCCACCTCACCTGGGAGAAGTATTTCTTCTGTGTTAAGTGGTTTTACTATAAAATAATGAAGTTACGGGATTGCTATTTTTCAGGATCTCTAAAGAGGAAACCAGTGGACTCAAATGGCAAATGAGGAGAAGGAACAGGTACAAAGTTAAATTTTGGGTGCAATTTTATAGCAGTAATCCAGGAGGGAGCATAAACTTGGCAAAGACTTTCCTGCAGGTTGGAGGAAAGAATGTAAATCTTACATATATGAGACATCAAATTATGTGTTAATGGGAATTGACAGTGTGTGTAGTACTGGCAACAAGAGGAGAGAGCCTGGTGGAATAGAAAAATAAAAAATAAAAATAGAGCCCAAATAATGTGGAACTCTAATACAGGAGAAGAGTGGCAGCTCAAATCTCCGGTTCAAAGATGGACAAAGATGGGCCCAAAACAACTGGGTAGTCATTTGGGAAAAAAAAAAAGTTATAAATTTCAATCCATTCCTTACCTTACACACAAAAATAAGCTCTAAATGGATCAGCAATATAATAGTAAACAGCAAGCCATGCAATTCCTAGAAGGATATATCATTTAAAAGATTTTACTCATCTTTATTGAAAAAATCTGAAACTCATAATGTGTTCCTCTTTAACCTAGGTGCAGATAAAGGCATTCCATCTATAAATCAAAATCCAGGTGTAAAAAAAGGATTAAAAACTTGGTTGCATACAACTAAAAAGCATCTTTTGTGACCAAAAAAACCATTATGAACACAGTTTAAACTTTTTTTTTAATAAAACAAACTGAAAGAAAATATTTGCAACATGTGTGATGGAGATACTTTCTTCATTTCATATGCAAAAATTAACTCAAAATGGATTACAGACCTAAAATTTAAGAACTAAAAAATGTAAAACATCCACAAGAAAACATAGAAGATTTTGATTCAGCAAAGATATTTAAAAAGGACATGAAAAAATGAGAGATATAAAAGGATCAATTCAGCTTTATCAAAATTTACAAAAATTTTACTCTTTAGAAGTCTCCATTAATGAAAGGGAAAAAAGTAAGTCATGGACTGGAAGAAAATATTTGCAAATACGCAGTTGACAAAGAACTTATATCTAAATATATAGAGAATACTTCACATCAATAATAAATAGCCAATTTTAAAATAAGCAAAAGATTCGGACAGACGCTCCATAGAAGATGTATATATGGAAAATAAATACGTGAAAAGGCACTCAATTTCAGTCATTGGGAACATGCAACTTAAAAGCACATTGAATTAACACTATACAGCTGCAAAATGCCTGCAATTTTTAAAAAAGATTTTATTTATTTATTTGAGAAAGAGACAGAGAGAGGGAGAGAAGGACAAGCAGACTCCCCACTGAGCAGGGAGCCAGGCATGGGGCTTGATACCAGGACCCTGAGATCATGACCTGAGCCAAAGACAAGTGCTTAACTGACTGAGCCATCCAGGCGCCCCTCATTAATTTTTATTTAAATTTCATTGTAGTCAGAAAACATGCTTATATTAATAAGACTTGTCTTGTGGACCAGAATATGGTCTCTCTTAGTAATGTTGCATGTGCACTTATAAAATACATGTATCCTGATGTCGTTGGATGGAATGTTATATAAATGTCTAATAGGTCAGGTTAGTTGATAAAGAAGTGAAATTCTTCCATATATTTACTGATTTTTTGTGTATTTGTTTCATAAAATATTGAGAGATATCCTCAGCTATATTTGTGGACTTGCTTCTCTTTTTATTTGTATAAATTTATGCTTCATGTGTATTTTGAAGTTATGTTAAGTGCAAAAGTGTTGGATTTTTATAACTTCTTCACACAATAACAGATTATTATGAATTAAGTCCTTTATCATTATAACAGGATCCTTTTATTCCTGTAATAATCTTTACTGTGAAATAAATTTTGATAATAAATTTGCCATTCTACATTTCTTTTGTTAGCATTAGCATGATGTATCTTTTTCTGTCCTTTAATTTGATTTGTGTCCTTATAAAGTGAATTTCTTTTAGGCAGCATAGAGCTGGGACTCTTTATAAAATTCAGTATGACTTTTCTGCTCTTTGATTGGATGTTTACATCATTTACATTCAATGTTTGTTGATATGGTTTGGATTAAATCTTCCATCTTGCTATTTGTTTCAGTTGGTCCTCTTTGTACTTTATCACAATTTTCCTCAATTTCTGCCTTGTTTTGGATTAATTCAGTATTTTTTTTATCATTCCATTCTACCTTCTTTCCAAACTTATTACTTTAAATTATTTATTTGCATATTTAGCTGTTCTTTTAGGATTGACATTATACATCTTTAACTTCCTTAGCTATTTTAATAATATACTATATGCAAGGTGATAACACCAGAACACTCCATTTCTCCTCTCTCATCTTTCTTATATTATTAATATACAGTTCATAAATATGTCATAAATTTTATAATGCATTATTATTTTATTTAGTCAATTATTTTTCAAAGAGAATTTTTTAAAAGGAAAAATTATAGGGGCGCCTGGATGGAGCAGTCAGTTAAGCATCTGACTCTTGGTTTCAGCTCAGGTCGTGATCTCAGGGTCATGAGATGGAGCCCCACGTCCGGCTCCAAGCTCTGTGTGGAGACTGCTTAGAGTTTCTCTCTCCCTTTTCCTCTGCCCCTCTACCCCCGGGCTCTCTCTCTCTTTCTTTATCAAATAAATAAATCTTTAAAAATAAATAAATAAAAGGAAAAATTATATTCACCCATGTATTTATCATCTGTTATCTTTTCTTCTGCCTGAACAACTTCCTTTAATGTTCCTGTACATTGCAGTGCAGGTCTGCTAACGATGGTTTCTTTCAACATTTGTATATCAGAAAAAGTTGTCCTTTACCCTCATCTTTGATAGGTATTTGTACTGGGTACAGAATTCTCACTTGATAGTAGTTTCAGGTTGTTGTTCCTTTATGTTCTGGCTAATATTGTTTCTAACAATAAATAAGTTCCTTGTCATTTTTCTCTTTGTTCCCTGGTATACAATATATCTCTTTCATGTCCAGCTGCTCTTAAAATTTTCTCTTTACTACTGTTAAAGCAATTTGATGTCCTTAACCATTGTTTTTTTTCAAATATTTTTTGTTTCCCTCTTTCTATGACTCTATGCATAATATCAGGCTGAATTAACTTGTCCCATTTTCTGAAAACTACTTTACCATTGTGTTTCATTTGGATAATTTCTGTTCACTAATATCTTTCCCCACAATGTTTGCTCTTAACTCAATCTAGTACAGTTTTCATCTCAGATAATACATTTTTATATCTAGAAATTCAATTTTGCATATTTCTTAACATGATAATTATTTTGTCTACTTTCTTGAACATATGGGATATACTTATAACTCTATTATGTCCTTATTTATTGATTCTATATCTGTGTACTTTTTTGTTTCTATCCATTTTTCTCCTTACTAGTGTATATTTTCCTGCTTCTTCCATACCTGTTAATTTTTTTTAATTAGATGGCAGGTATGGTGGATTTGATCTGGTTGAGTAATTGGGTTTTTAAAATATTCTTAACTTTTATTCTGAGGTGTAGTTAATTTTCTTATAATCAGTCTCATCCTATGACACTTGCTTTTTAGCTTTGTTAAGTTGGTCTAGAGCAAGGCCAAGTTTTCCCACACTATTTGGGTATTATCGTTCTGAGTCCTCTACCTGATGCCTCCTGAAGTATTACATTTTCTACTCCGGCTAGTGAAGACACATGATTTCTGGACATTTGCGAGCTCCACAGATCCTGCCACCTCCTCCTTTAGGGTAGTCCTTTCCCTGACCCTGAGGAATTCCTCATACTCATGCACAGCTCTACACTTAGCTAAAAATTCAAGGGGAATCCTCTATAGATTTTTTCAGCCCTCTATATAGTTTTCTCCACTGTGTGTGACTTTCTTTGCTCTGGAACTTGTCTCCCCAGATCGTGGCTTAAAGTGTAAAATGTTGTAAGGATTAAATGAGATTGACCATGTTGTGAACATGCTATAATGTCTCTACTTATCAATGGTTTACCAAAAGTTTGTTTCTGCCCTCTATTCCTTCTCCTTAATCAAGAATAAAATAAGATAATTTGATGTGCACTGTAGCTGATAGGGTAAGTTATTATTTTTAGAAGTAAGGAATGGAGGATAATTCACTCCCTTAAAATCTTTGTCTTAAAAACATAGCAGCAAGACATACTTTCCACTATGCTTTGTTGGCTTGGATTACAACTTTTACCCTTCTCCCTAAATTGCACAGAAATTAAACAGAATGAAAGTAGTGAATGACTTATTCATGCTTCATATATCACATGTAAGTCAGCTGTCTTCACATATAAAGGTAAGTCGGCTGTCTTCACATATACTAGGCCCATGTGTAGTAACCAGCCTCCAAAGGGAGCCCAAGGATCCTCCCTTCTGATACTCATGACCCTGCTTACCTGCTTTCAACAATGTACCAGTGTTGGTCCATATGCTCAAGAGAGGAAAGCAGAAATAAAGAAGTGACAGCCTGTAACTATGGAGATAGTTAATAAAAGAAGCTTCTGGCTTGCTCACATTTTCTCTCTCTCTTGTTTGAGTCAGCCACTCTGGGAAAACCAGCTGCACCTGTTTGAGAAGTCACACAGGGAGGTTCATGTCACAAGGAATGGAGGCCTCCTGCCAACAGCCACGTGAGTGACTTGGAAGTGGATTCTCCTGCTCCACTCATGCTTTTAGATGATTGCATCTTCAGCATACATTTGACTACAACCTCATGAGTGATCTTAAGTCAGACCCACCCAGGTAAAATGCTCCTAGTTTTCTAATCTTCCAAAACCGTCAAATGTTTCACATTTTAGATCACCAAATTTCAGAGTAATTTTTTATATGGACTAGATAACTCATACTGACTTCAGTACTTGGATGTGGTGTCATAACAAATATCTAAAAACTTGGGAGTGGCTTTGGAATCAGGCACTGTGTAGAAGCTAGAATGATATTAAGAAGAGTATCAATGAGGAAACTGACTGCCAAACATGGTGGACTTTGAGAATGTTTCCTGTGATGGCTTAGAGGGATGTGAGGATAATATTGGAAAACAGAGGAAGGAAGATCCTAGTTATGTGGTAGCTGAAATTTGGGGACATTTTTGTCTACAGTAATATGGAACTATCAAAATCATCATGCCATGTAATATCAGCTACATCTCAGCCATTCTGGAAAGGCTTTGTCGCGTGGTTATCAGATTAGCGAGGAGTATTTCTGGATACAAGTAAATAAATCTTGTTAAATAGTGAGGTAAGGTACATGGATACATGGATTATGACTCTCATATAATGTGCAGTCTTGCAATAAGATGCTGCTGCCATGGTTCAGAGGCTCGGTGAAAACAGGGTGAGCATCTCTGCAATCATATTGTTCTCTTGGCCTTTTCCCAAGATCACATGGAGACTCCCCTAACTTCAGGCATCATGCTGGCATTCACGGCAATATAAATGATTAAAGGACTATGTTCATCTTTGTGGGTCTCCAGGTAGCTATAAGGGTAGTAATAATAATAATAATAATAACTATAATAGGAGCAATAATAATAACTTCAAAGCATTTGTTGCTGCATTTGTGCTAGGTTGTATAATATTTTTCAACAGATTCTTGTACATAATAAGACAACCAAGCAGTATTAGTATTATCTTCATTTTATATATGATAACATTGAGACCCAGGAATGTACCACCATATATTCAAGATCACATAAAGCAGGATTCCAGATGTTCTTCTGACTCTGACTGATGCGCTTAATCCTATGCTAGCTACCCTGATACTTATAGTCAATGAATGAGTGATTGAATGTATGTGTGTGTGTGTCTACACTTCAAAACCTCTTAGAGGTATTATGCAATTTTTCTCAAAATCCCATGGGAAAGAGAATCAGGATAGATCAGGTAGGTGTATTTGATCCCAGTGCCTATGACCTAAAACTATTCTATGACATAACTTCAAGAACCTGCAAATTATAGTCACAGCAGAAACTTCTTATCTCTAAATTATTCATTAATTTAAATTCAACTCTGTCACATAGTTAACAAGATTTCTAAGAAATATGCTAATAGAGCCGATACTTAGGATGCTTCCTTATTATCACCATTTAAAATATAATCAAAATGAGCCATTCTGATGAAACCCCCTCACAGTTTGCAAACTTCTCCTTATTATATCCAGGAAATAAATGTATATGTCAAGGAAAAGCTTCGGTTCCTATCTAACTTTTAGAAATTTTAACCTCTAAGAATAAATTAGTGTGATAGAATTGTTTAATAACCCCCCCAGGTTTTTGCATTTATATCATGGAAGTGTGATGCAGCTCTAAATATGTGAAGAGATAGTGATAAGGGATAGGGATAAGTTTTATACTTGAAGGTAATTTGGAAATAATTCAATAAGCATGTTCTTTGAGCTGAGCTCTTCCTGATTGGGAGGTGGGATTGGGGGTAAGAGAAATAAACTGAGTAAACAGAAGATTTGGGCCCTATCCAGCAGGCACTTATACTTCAAATAAGAATACTAGTTCATTACGTATTAAATAACTGGGGGGGGGGGATTTTTCAAGAAAATCCACTAGGAAATGAAATATGATGCTAGAATACATAAACAGTTACTAATGATGAGTGATTTCTATTGCCAGGCACTATGGAAGAACATTTCTATACATGATTGTATTCATTCTTCACAACAGCTTTATAAAGTCATTGTTATTACTTCCATTTTACCAATGAAGTGGAGACTGTCATGGGAGTGGAGATAAAGGGAATGGAAGGTACAGGCTTACAGTCTGAGTCCAGGAGGCTGCTCTCCTCTTCCCTACTCCCAATCTGGAATCTAGCGAGCCATTGAGGTATTATCTTCTGAAACAAATATGGGACTACAATTGGTTTGACCTCACCTGGTGTCTGTCTCTCTCCTCCTTATCTAAGAATAGTCAAAACGTCTTTCAGATGCCACATTTTCTACCGTGACTTTTATGATCCACAACTCTTCTGAAGTCCTCTTTCTCTCTCAGTTTCTATTCATTTGTTGCATCTCTTACACCATCTTATCCATCCTTTTATCAAAGTCATTTTCCACATTTCCTTATTTCTTGTGTTCAATTGTAAGAACCAAATGGGCAGGGTCCATGTTTATTATTAAGCTCAAGCACATGGCAGGTGTTTAGTAAATGTGTGTTGAGAAGTCAACCGAAGTCCACTCCTTGGCCCATGTTATTTAATGAAGCATGCTGAAATCAGGGATTCAATTCAGCTACATCTAATTTCTTGGACTCTCTTTGGCCATCGCTAAGTATGCCAGTCATGAAACATAACTTATGGTCTCTGGAAATATAAATAGAGACCCAACAGCTTTATGACTATTACACTCAACTAGTCCTACCAATAATCTTAAGAATAAAAACACAGCTCTCCACCCCCACCCCACGGGAATAGAAGTCCAGTTCTATTCCATAATAAATCAAGTGGTCTGTCTTCGTGATATGTTAAATATTTGTAATTTTTAAGGTACTAGTATTTTAGAAACATTATAAAAAATTGTCACTACCAAGTTGCATATTACATCTCTTAATTCTAGAACTTGAAGTTATTAAACGTTTATTGTATATTTCATATTCATCAGTTATTTTCAGTGTTGTCTCATCTGTTCATCTTTCCTTAACCCAGAAAATACTTTATAATAATGCCTTTCCTATGGATAGCACTATATGAAGCACTGGGAATATAGAGATGTGGTATGATAGATACCAGGAAGAATTATATTCAAGGTGCATTTATAGACAAAAGAAGGAGCCAATTTTCTTGAAAGCATTATAGAAGGTGTAAGAGAAGGGGAAATATTGGGGCAAAGTCTTGAAGGATGAGAAGTTTATCAGCTGGACAAGAAGACATTAGGGAGAAGGAAAAGAGGTCAGATTATTGCCACCTGCCCTTGCCCTCCCAGCCCATCTTACCAATGTAAGGAAGCAGCAAAGACCAGGCTTATTTTGTGTCTAAATGGACAAAGCCTATTTCTGATGTTTTTTTTTCCCCCAGCATTTTGAGTAAGGGAAATGCAGTTTTGTTTAAGTTTTTATCACCTTATGTGTGGCTAGGTTGAATTGTTATTAGGCACTTACCTAAGATGAAAAGAACAGATCTTACCTTGGAAATTTTTGCCTGTTCTTGGTTATAAGTTGAGCAGCCCGAACCATTTTATAGGGGCAAACCATTTGTTTAAGGAAGATAAGATTTAGAGTCAAAATTCATGTATCCCCATTCTGGTCTTAGTATCCTTATCTATCCAAAGAGAAAACTAATATTTTACATGTCCAATATGGTGCTTATGCCAGATAAATTAGAAAACCAATATTAGCATGTTTTGCAAATTATAAAACATGATACATGGGTTACATTGAATTGAATTGGTAAAGCATGGCAGAATAGAAAAAAAAATATGGACTCTAATGTCAATAAAACTGGTGAGTGACCTTAAACAAGTCCTTTTACCCCCCTTTAGTCCACTGCCTCTTAAAAATGAGGCAAATAATAATAGCTTTCTACATATCTTTTAAAAAAGTTAAGAAAAATAATGCTTTTGAATTTTTTTCCCACAGCTTCATTGAAAAGAACAAGCTCAGTGATTCCCATTCCTTTTCCTTTCTCATATATTTGCCTCTAGGAGTCAAGAATATTATCTGTTAGTTCATGTCCTGAGAGAGATGTTGGGAAATCTGCTGTAGCTGACAGCTGTCAGTGTCTTGGCCATTGGAAGCACAGGGAAGAGTACTGACCTTTGGCCTTGTTTGGACCAAGGCTCATGGGAATGATCGTTTGAAGAATATTCTGCCTTCCAGCGATGCCTTTTTAGCTTCATCTGTTTGATATCACTGTCATCTTACTACCCAAAGAGATCAGTAGGTGACAGGCTTTCTGCTTGGTACTGCTGACAAAGGAGGCATTATATCTGTCTTCTGTAGAGCATAAGGTAGAAATGAAATTCATCATACTGCCTACCCCTTTAGAAGAAGGACTGTAAAAATTGCCATCTCAGTTAATTGCCTTCTGTAATAATATGATGAATGCTTCCAATAAAAAAAAATATCGAGTGTCTATAACGTACAGGTGCTGTGCTAGTTGCTGGAGTTGCAGACAAGAATCCTATAGGTGGTCTGGTTCCTTTTTTGTTATTCTCAAATAAGGGAATCCTCTGAGGCTTCAGTTTTAATCTTTTATATGATCAGCTTAAACAACTCAAGTAAATGTTTACCACAGAGAAAAAGGAAAAGAAAGTTTGAGTCTTGAGATCTCATGGCAGGTGTAGAGGCCATTGTGTTCTTAATGGAGTAGAACTTAACAGGAGTGAAGTATGTGAGAGTGACAGGAGAGAAAGCTGAATAAATAGGATCTACTGAATAAATAAATCTACTTTAGCAAGAAATCAAAGGTTTGTTAGCAGGTAAGAGAACTTATTAGAAAAGTGCTCTAGAATTGTCACTCTGATACACTTTGCTTTCCCTTTCTTCCAGGGCATGTGTAATTCCACATGAGTCCCAGTTCTTACAAATGACGTCTTTCTCAGGCCAGTGCTTTACCCAGTGAACTCATCTCCTGACTTTGACTATATTAATGTTCTGTTTGAACATAGGCTCTGTGGGGGACCTATGCCGGCAGAAGCTCTTACTCTGCAACCCTCTGCTACCCTCTTCTGGTGGGAGTCTATTACTGCAATTAGTCCTTCAAACCTAGGTGAATCTACTATCTCTAGCTCTAGGTGTGGTTGGTAATGGCTGAATTAGGAAAAATGACCTGGGGCAGATGTTTCATCCAGAACCAGCTCCCGGCTCTAGGTAACCAAGTCCTGTCCCAGAATTTGACATCTGAAGGCTATGGTTAGAGACTTTAGATGGTGGGCTAGCCAAACAGTCCTGAACAGGCCAGTGACCCATGATGGTAATAGTTACCTGTGTTATCTCTTTTAGGCATGCTTGCTAATAAGCATGACATTAGTAATGAAAAGATTATTTCTCATTAGGCCATATTAAGAAGCACAGGAAACAGGTAGAGCAGCACCTTCTTGTGAGACTTCGGATCATCCTATTTAAAATTATAATCTTCACACTTCTATTTCCATCCTTGTTTCATTTTTCTCCATAACAATGTTTAATCATCTAACAAGCTATCCTTAACTGTTTAATTTTGTTAATTGTATGTATATGTATTAGAAAATAATTTTCGGGGAATTTTTTTTCTTTTTTTTTTTGTAGTCACTGCTGTATCTCCAACACATAGATTAGGGCCTGGCACCTACTAATTCCTCAATAAACACTTGCAGAACAAAGAAATATCAGTAGGAATCAAAACCTGGTAATTAGGGTATAGGTTGGGGCCAAAATCTGCCCAATACAAATATAGTGAAGTCCTCCATTCCTGCTGCTTGGAAGTGAGAACCAGCCACAGGACAGTAGATATGAATAGAGTTACCCAAACTGAACCCAACATTAGTCACACTTTGAGTGTGATTTGCGGGTTTGGCTAGAGTTCTTAAATGTTACAGTTTATAAGAATCACCTGGGAAGCTTGTTTAAATGCAGATTCCGGAATCCTTATCCCTAGGGATTATAATTCAGTAGGTATGGATTGGAGTTCAAAAATCTGGATTTTTAACAAGCACTCTCAGGATATTCTGATACACAAAGTCCTTGGATGACAATTTGAGAAAACAAATAAATCCCTCAAGGCTTCGGATTAAAAATCATTCTTAGAGATTGAGGAAGATCCTGCTGTTGGGTATTTTGCCTATGGAAAAGAAAGGTTGCAGAGGCTGGGAACAAGTGAAGCCTGAGGGTGTCAGAGCATCATTGCCTGCTCAATTTCAGCACTTGTTAGAATGTACTTTCTGCAATCTTATTCTCAAAGATTACATTTTAATATAAAAGTGACTCTGATGCCAGAAGCCCAAAAGTCAGACTTTGAGAAATACTGGCATAAAAGGAAAGGAAGTGGAGGGAAATTAAATATATATATGTGTGTGTGTGTATGATATATATATGTGTGTATGATATATAAATATAAATATAAATATTATATATATATATAAAATTACGTGTGTGTGCCAGGCACTGCACCAAGAGAGCTTTACACAGAGGTAACTATTACCATCGTGGGCCATTTTACAGATGAGAAAAATGAGAATCACCCACTATATAAGTCCTTGAGGTTACACTGGCAGGAAAGAGGTGAGCTGTTATTAATAAAATAAATCCTGAATCTGCAGTCCATGATTCTTCTACTGCTCTTAGGTTTACCTACTATTCACAGTGATCGTCATGTAGTACATATATAACGTGCATATAGTTGTGTAAACCCTTCCACAATCAAGATAGAAAAACTTACCATCATCCAGAACATTCCCTGGTACCATTTTGCCATTATTCCCTTTCCCCCACCATGAGACCTTGCCAAAAGATGATCTGATTCTATCCTTAGTTTTGCCTTCTCCAGAATTTATACAAATGGAATCATGCTTTATGTTGCCTTTCATGTTTTGATTTCTGTAGCTTTACAGTAAACACTGAAACCAGACAGTGAATCTCAGTCCTCCAACTTTGTTTTTTGATTGTGTTTTGCCTGTTCCAGTTCTTTCACTTTACAAACAAATTTTAGATTAAGCTTATAAATTTCTACCAAAATTTAAAAAGCTTGCTGAGAGACTGATGTAGCTTGAATTTAATCTATAGATCGATCTGAGGAGAATTTGGGTCTTCTAATTGATGAACACTGTTTATCTGTTCATCAGCTTAAATTTTTATTAATTTCTCTTAATAATGTTTTGCAATTTTTAGCATACAAATCTTATACATACTATTAGATTATCACTAAGTATTTCAGACTTTCGTGCTATTATGAATATTATTTCCTTATTTGAATTTCATATTGTTTATTGCTAGTCCCATAATCCTAAAAATGAGTGCCATCTTAAATTTTACATCCAAGCTGACTCTTCTGCCTCACCTCAATATTCCCTGCATTGTATATAAAATACAACTAAATTTTCTACATTGCATTATGTCCTGTAATTTTGTTAAACTCACTTATTAGTTCTAGAAGCTTTTTTGGATATATTTTTGATGATTTTCCCATGTAGATTATAATGTCATCTATAAGTACTAATTCTTTCCTTTTCAAATCGTATGGATTGTTTGTTTTTATCTTGTCATATTGTTTTAGTTAAGATCTACCTCCAGTAAAATATTTAATAGATTTAGTAATAGAAGACATTTTTTACTTGTTCTTGATTTTTAAGGAAGAAAGCATTTAATCCTTTGCTCTTAGGGGAAAGTTTTTCATAGATGCTCTTTTTCAGACTGAGAAAATTCCTTTTTATTTATAATGTACTGAGAGTTTTTACTATAAATAAATGTTTAATTTTTGTCAAATATTTTAATACATCTATTGAGATCATTATAAAATTTTCCTCTGTTCATATTTTGTTTATATATTGAATTAAATTATTTTCCAGTGTTGACATAATGCTTCATTTATGAGATGAAACCTACTTATCATGATATGTTATACTTTTTAATATATTGATGCACTCCGTTTACTTTCGTACACTAGGAAAATATTAACCAAATTTGATGCTAATTGACTTTACAACAAGTGACAAAGATGGACACGATATGATTACAAAGGGTCAATTCAACAAGAATATATAATGATCTGAAGTGGGTATGCATACACAGAAATTCAAAATGCAAAAAGCAAAAAAACTAATAGAGCCAAAGGAGAAATAGACAAATCCACAATTATACTTGTAGATTTCTGTGCTTCTCTCATAATAATGGCTAAAAGAAGTTGACAAAAAATTTGTAAGACCAGTACTGAGTTATCAACCAATTTGGCCTAATTGTTTTTATAGAATCTTATAACCAACAAAACATAAAACACATTTTTCAACTGCGTGCAGAACACATCAAGATAGATCAGATTTTGAACATAAAAAAAGTCTCAACAAATTTAAAAGTATTGAAATCTTAAGAGTATGTATGTAAAACACAATGGAATTAAACTAAAAAAAAATAGGATGCATTTCCAAGTATTCAAAAATTAGAGCTTACACTTGTAAATAACACATGGATAAAGAATAAAGCTCAAGGGAAATTAGAAAATGTTTTAAAACAAGTCAAAATGAAAGTATAATATATCAAAATTTGTTGGATACAGCTTATAGTAAAATTTATAGCACTAAAAACACAAGAAAAGAAAAGCTTCAAATTAATGTTCTAAGACTCCAACTTAAGAAACTATTCAAAAGAAGACCCAATTAAGCTCAAAACAACTGGAGAGAAGGAAATAATAAGTGTAAGGGTCAAAATCAATGAAGTAAAAATCAATGAAATAGAAATCTGAAAAATAATAGAGAAAATTCAGTGAAACCAAAAGTTAGGTCTTTGAAAGGATGATTAAACTTGATATATCACTAGACAGATTGAGAAAATACAAATTATCAAAATTAAGAATTAAAAAGACACTACACTTACTAAAGAGACAATAATTTACGTGAAAAGGCAAAGGATCTAGTCCAAAATTATTTTATAATTTTTTATTATGGTAAAAAACAAAATAAAATTTACTATCTTAGCCAATTTTAACTATACAGTGCAGTAATGTTAATTATATACATATGTTACTACAATGGATCTCTAGAACTTTTTTATCTTGCAAAACTGAAGACCTATACTCATTTAATTATTCCCTCTTCTACCACTCCCCAGCTTCTGACAACTACAATTCTAAGAGTTTGACTACTTTAGATACCTACTATAAATAGAATCATGTGATATTTGTCTTTTCCTGACAGGCTTATTTCATTCAATACAGTGTTCTCAAGATTTATTCATGTTGTGGTAGATGACAAGATTTCCTCCTTTTTAAAGGCTGACTAATATTCCATTGTATGTATGGATCACATTTTCTTTATCCATCCATTCAGGGATGAATATGTGTGTTGCTTCCACTTCGGCTACTATGAATAATACTGCAATGAGAGCACCCCATGTGTAAATATCTCTTTAGGATTTTTTCTATACTTTTAGGTAAATAGCCAGATGTGGGATTGCTGAATCATATGGAAGCTCTACTTTTAATTTTTTTGGGAAACCTACATCTATTTTCCATAGTGGCTGCACATTTTACAACCCCACCAACAGTGTACAGGAGTTTTGATTTCTTCACACCTTCACCAACACATTTTTATTAATTGTTATTATTATTATTCATAGTGGCCATCCTAATTGGTTAAAGGGGATATCTCATTATGGTTTTGATTTCCATTTCTCTGATGATTATGATGTTAAGCATCTTTTCTTATATTTATTAGCCATTTATATATCTTCCTTGGAGAGATATCTACTAAAATCCTTCTTAACTTCTCCTAGTAACTTGAAGGGATGTTCTTGTCCAGTTGATCTCTCAAAGAATTCTTAGACAAAATTTAGACCTCATTTCCTCTCTGGATTTCCTAATCTACCACAAGGTAGAAGCTTCTTTACTGTCTTTCTGGCTTCATAAATACCAGCTTTCATGCTGTGTGGGGACTGATTCAGAGCATTTATACACCTACTGTTCTATGCCGAAAATAAGATGAAATTGTTTCCTAGGCAACTATTTCATGGAACATGCACAGTTTTCCTTTGAAGGTGTGTTAAATGGCACAATTTACTATTTATTATTTTAATTTGTTCATTTTTAAAGTTACACTCTATGAACCATGTGCTTTAGCATGCATAGATTGTTAATTAGATAACTAAATTCTAACCAAGTTCTAACTTGTGCACAAGGAGGGCCAGGTGTTCTTTTCTGTGGGAACTCTACATGGAAAATAAAAAGGGGGAGGTGGGGTGTAGGTACCGAAGGAAGCATGGAAGGAAGGAGGGAAGGAAGGAAGGAAGGAAGGAAGGAAGGAAGGAAGGAAGGAAGAAGAAGAAGAAGAGAATAAGAAGAAGAATAAGAAGAAGAAAAAGAAAGAAAGAAAGAAAGAAAGAAAGAAAGAAAGAAAGAAAGAAAGAAAGAAAGAAAAAGAAAGAAAGGGAGAGAGGGAGGGAGGGAGGGAGGGAGGGAGGGAGGGAGGAAAGAGACAGGGAAGAAGGGAAAGAATTGACTAATGAATACCTAACCATGGGATTGTTATGTAGATGGAAGCAAAATGCTTAGTAAGATGCTTGGCACTTATTGTATGCCCAATCAATAGTAAAATTATTATTTTTTATTTGTTAAACAACAAAAAATTACTTCTGTGTCAAAAACTTGGGCAAGAACTCAAGTGTTCAATGTATGAGGAAACATGGTCTGAAGGGTGTCTGAGATAGCATATTTAGGCCTAGGACATCATTAAAGGTCAGGCATTGATAGACACATCTTTCCTTTATTGGCCTAAATTGACATTAGAATGTAGACATGTACAATCTGGGTGAAATTCACCCAATTCCTTCAACTATCCAGCACCTCCTGTTTAGAAGACTTTATATGAAGTATTTCATATGCATTAGCTCTTTAAATTCTGACATGGTTACAAGAAAGATATTGTTGATTTTTTAAGACATGAAACTTATTTATAGATTTTAAGTGATCAGATCAAGCTTGCAAGAGCTATTTAAATCTAAGAACTAGAATTCAAACTCAAGTCAGATCCTTGATGTTAACCACACACTAATCTAGAGGTCCTCTGCTTTGCTCTTTCTCCAAGGAACTTGGTGTGGCATTCTCATAAATACAAAAGTAGCTAAATAATATTTGACAAAATGTGCTAGACAAACCAAGATATGGCTTATCTAGTAGAGTAAGGAATCCATAATACCTGATACTCCAGGTTATGAGCAGAATGCAAATCAAATTATAAATTATTTTGGTAGTACTTTCTCACTGGAGACTTTTAATAACACAATTTGATAAGTACATTTAACAGTGATTTATGGTGTTATTATGTCAAACCTGATACCATATCAATGCCTCAGAAACGCACTGAATAGGTTCAAGGAGAGCTCTAAGAAACAATTATGTCCTGTCCTTTTTTCCTTCTCCTGTCTTAAGTCATTTCAAAGACAAACCTCAAGAGGGGTGCCTGGGTGGCTCAGTCAGTTGGGCTTTGGACTCTAGATTTCAGCTCAGGTCATGATCTCAGGATCATAAAATTGAGCTCTGCGTGGGGCTTACACTGAGCTTGGAATCTGCTTAGGCTTCTCTTTCTCCTTCTCCCTCTGCCTCTCCCCCCTTGGTTGCACACTCTCTCTTTTAAAAAAATAAATAAACAAATAAATAAAAAACCTCAGTAAAAGATGTGCTGAAACAAGAAATGAAAGATAGCCATTAAATGAGCTGACACCCACCTTCAGCTAGTTTTATAAACTAGACAGTTATTATTTCATTTAATTTGTGGCAGACTTTCTTAATTTGATACTCTTGCATATTTTAGAGGAAACAGCTTACAACAAATTTTAGGTAAATTTTCTTATATAGTTTTGAAACTATCAAAACATAAATGCTCTTGTCAGTTAGAAACATACTTCCTTTTTCTTTTTCAGAACTGAGTGCTATCCTCCTATAGGCTGATGACATTGCATGAATTTTCATTTAAGAACTGGCTTGGACAGAGGCATTCAACTGATTCAACTTTTGGGGCTTTCTCCCTTGGATAATGAAAGTAATATCTCAGTTTCCTTTGTCAGTTTGAACCCAGACTAATAGTGCCATGTTGACAAATAAGATGCTCTGAGACATTTCAGTTGATTAGGCGTTGAAACTGAATATGCTTTCTGGAAAATGGATTGAACATTTATATGCCCTTTTAAAAAATCATTTTATTTTATTTTAATTCCAGTATCGTTAACATAATAGTGTTTTAGTAGTGTCGGTGTACAATACAGCGATTCAACAATTCTATACATTACCCAGGGCTCATCATGATAAGTGCACTCCTTAAACCCCATCGCTAATTTCACCCATCCCCCACCCCCTCCCCTTTGGTAACCATCGGTGTGTTTTCTATAGTTAAGAGTCTGTTTCTTGAACATAAGAACTAGGAAGAAAGGGATAAAGAAAGGGGGGGGTAATCAGAAGGGAGAATGAAGCATGAGAGACTCTGAACTCTGAGAAACAAACTGAGGGCTTCGGCGGGGGGAATGGGATGGGCTGGTGATGGGTAGAAGAAGGGCACGTATTGCATGGTGCACTGGGTGTTATATGCAACTAATGAGTCATCGAACTTTACATCAAAAACCAGGAGTTACTGTATGGTGACTAACATAATATAATAAAATATAATATAATATAATAAAAAATATTATTATAATAAAAATATTTCAAAAAAGTCTGTTTCTTGATTTCTCTCTCTTTTATTCCTTTGCTCATTCATTTTGTTTCTTAAATTCCACATATGAGTGAAATCACATAGCATTTCTCTTTCTCTGACTGACTTACTTTGCTTAGCATTTTACTCTTTAGCTCTATCCATGCCGTATGCACTTTTAACAGTGCTTTAAGCATATCATCTTGGATGAGGTATGGTGAAGCCAATCACAGATCAGGAGAGAAAAAACTGAAAGAGTTTTACAGTTTGTTACTCACAGTTCCCTGGGGAGAACACAGCATGCTGAGCAGGCCTACTCAGGGGAAACACCAGATTGGTCACAATACAGAAGGAAAGATGAGAACTGTGGGCAAATGCCTTTATTGTGGTTTCCATGGGGAAACAAGTTTGCCCTGAGCTGCTTTGGAGAGTTTCAGCATGCTCTGGGGAATAGGTCCTGTCCATGGTTATCTGGTACCTAGTGTTGGAACAATTAGGGCAGGTGTGTAGTGGTCTGGAGCGTGATAACCTGATAGAGAGCTACTTGGGGGAATGGACTTAATTGGCTACTCAACTGAACCTTGAGTACTGTTTCTTGGCGGTACATTTCTACAAGCTGGGGCCTCAAAATTCAGTCAAGATAGCATTTAAAAAACTATGTTATGAACAGAAAAATAGAAAAAGTTAAGGTATATGACTTTTGTTGTTGTTATTTGTTGGTTTTGCTATTGATTCTCCAATCCCTCGCTTTTCTTGCGGATTAGATGATAAAGTTTTTTTTTGCCACTGCCAAATTGTTCAACGACTTGTTTCATTTTCCTCCTGGGTGTAAAGGAAGATTATGTTTTCCAATCTCCCTCATAATTAAGTTGGGCCATTTGACTTAATTCTGGCCAACAGAATGTGGGTGGAATTGATACACACCATATTTAGGGTCATAAAACCCTCACTTTCTCCTTTCCCACTCCATAGACATTTGGAAACTATGTATTGAAAATAGCAGTGCCACAAGATAAAAATTACCTGCATCCTAAATTAATATGTAGCAGAAAAGACACCATTTCTTGCATCTACCCCAGCTGCTCCACTGTCCCTGCTGACTAACATGAGCAACCAGTAAGTCTTTTTGAGGTTTAAGGATTTATCTATTACAGGAGCTAGGGTTAGTTATGCTAACATGAACTAATTTATCTGTGAATACTTGGTCTTTTTTCAGAGTGATGGCATTATCGGATGGGAATATTTAGAATTCAAATCTCATAAGGAAAAAATTATGCTGCTAGTAACATATGACACTAAGGTTATAACACGCCTGCATAGTACAATGAAAATAATGTTTTTCTCTGTTTGGTCAAATACAATAGAGTATTAATGTAGATTCTAAATAAAAGATTAATAAATAGAATTCAGCAAAATAGTAAAAGCATAACAAACCACTTCAAATGCAGCTTATTCTAGAAATAAAAGAATGTTTTATTGTTGGGTAACACTACCTAATTTTACCAAGAGTAACAAATAATTTCCAAAAATGCTACAAAAATTGTCAGAATTCAACATCTATTTTTGATAAAATAACAATAGACAGACATGCATCATGTTTGCTGGAAAACATTTTCTTGTTAAAATAAAAAATACAACAAAGCTGCCATTTGTTACCACTATTATGTAGCATCATTTTCGAGTTATTAGGCAGTGCAGTTGGAGAAAGGAAGAAAAAAGAGGTATACAAATTAGAAAAGATATAAAATTATCATTCTCTGGAGATCATATAATTGTTTATGTAAAAGTAAATCAATTTTGCTTTGTTTAAAGTCAAATAAAAAAATCTACAAAAAATAAGATAATTTATTAAGTTGAAAATTAATTTATAAAAACCCATTAGCTTCAAACAAAGGACACCAAACAAAACAAAACAGTGAAAATAAGACTCCCATTTCAAATAAAAATTAAAAGAAAGTAAATTTATAAACAGAGAAGGTTTCAATAAGATAAAAACGTTTGAGGACAATTGAGAGATACAAAAGAAGGTTTTTAAGGAAAGCAAAAGATGAAGACATCAATTCTGCCCAAGTTGCTTAAAATTTAACACAATGTCAATAAAAATGCCTTGAGATTTATTGGGTGTTGGGGGGGAGGTTAGAGAAACAGATTGTTTTTTGTAAAATAAACAACCAGGAATAACCAGTAAAATTCCAAGAAAAGATACATACTGAAAAGGAGTTAACTTTATCAGATATTATATCAGAAAACTATGTTATTACTGTATCAGAAATGTTCATGGACAGACAGCTCAGTGGACTAGAATATAAATCAAGAACAGCGTTTCTCAATTTCTGTACCAGTGACCTCTCAGGATGCGTAATTGTTGTCAGGTGCAGTGTAGGATGTTCAGCCACAAATGAGGCCACTAAGTAACACCTGCCAGTAACACTTCCAAGTTATGACAATCCAAACAGCTCCAAATGTTTCCCAAGAGACAAAGTTGCCATTAGTGGGAAACTATTGATATAAAAATGAATCCAAATATAATTGACTGCTTACTATATGAAAAAGGTGGCCTTACAAATCAGTAGAGAAAAGATAGATATTTAATGTCATGGTTAGTACAACTGGGTAGTTTTCTGGAATAAACAACGTTGGATGTATACCTCATGATTTAACAAAAAATAAAAATTTAGAACAAAATAAAGTCTGATAATTCAAAGCTTAAAATAAAAACAGAAACAGAATAGAAACCATAAAAATACTAGAAAAAAATAAAGGAGAAATTTGATTTATAAAAATAATCTTTCTAAATAAGATACAAACCCAGAAGTGATATTAAAAAAATTTGACCAATTTGATTATTTAAATCTTTAAAACTCATTTAATCAACACAAAAAAAACCAAAATGAACAGATAAATGAAAACCTGGAAAAATAATTGCAACTCGTATCACAAAGATCTACTTTTCTTGTTATGAAGAGAGTTTTTACAAATCAAGAAAAGCATAGTAAGCTCAAGAAAAAAGGAAGTAAAGGATAGGGATGGCTGATAGAACTACAAATGACTCATAAGTATATAAAATGATACTTTGACTTATTCATAATAAGAGGCATGCAAATTCAAGCCATACAGAGATGTCATTTTTCTGCTACTGTATTTGTCAGGATCTATATGTGATGAATATACTATCTTTGTAAATGTGTAGGGAAGGAAGTTTATCTTGAAGAATAAAGATGCACTCATTAGGAAAAGAAAGGGGATAAAATTAAGAGCATTTTTAAAAGATATATATCTTGCTGAAGCATTAACTAGAACAACCTGTATGGAGGAAGTTTTAGGAATATCTGTCTAAATTATAACTGAAGCTATTCTTTGGGTATATCCTTGATACGTATTCACAGTTGTGTGAAATGTTATGTTCAATAAGAGTATTTTTTATGATCTGATTGGCAATACCAAAATTCTGGAAACAACTTAATTGTTTACTTATAGATTCTGGTTAAAAACTATAGTACATCTCTACAGAGAAATACTATGCAGCAATGACAAAAGTCAAAGGTGACCATTTGTACTGATAAAGAAAAAAATGGTACAAAACAGTGCCCTTAATATGCTATACTCCATTTGGGTAAAAACAAAAATAACACAAGCATTTCAGACTATATTTAAAAGGACATGAATAATAGGGATACCTAGTTTCACTCATCACTGTCATTCATGATATATTTAAATGGTATATCATATACATTTAAAAATATTCCAAATGAGTACACACAATTTTAAAATGCAATGAAGACATAGCAGCTGAAAGCATCCAGAGTCAGCAAATGGGATACACCCAGTGTGGCTGCCCTGCCAACCCTCTGACTGGGTCACATGTCTCAGAATCACACCTAACCAATGGAGGGGTCACCTTTCTAGCTTTGCTTCACCAGTATGAAGGGACTTAATTGATAAAATTAATTTTGCCATCTTAGACCCAGTCTTATGCTACTCAAATGGAAAACTAATCATGAACATTTCAGGTGCATGGCAAATATCCACCCTTCTTTAAAATTTATTTTATATTTTATACTTGCTACTTGAAAATAAATATTGAGGCAGCTATCATAGGGATAACTAAGAATTCTGTAGGACTTTTGCACTGTTTTTACAGAGTTATTGATTTTATTTTGACTTTTTTATAGGTGTACACCTTAATCATTTTATTCTCTGGGGATCCTTTTTAAGTCTTAATTCGTCCTGGAGTAACTTGTCACACACTCTATCTAGTGGATCTCATTTCCCAGATGACATTCTTTCCCTCTCCCTTTACGTCCTATTAGCTATGTAGTATCCATACTGAAGTTTCTTGCTAGGGTTGAGTCTTGCCATGAACCCCAAATACCTGTCTTATAGTGATAATTGCATAACCCTGGCTCGACTTTTCAGTAGAGGCATTTGGATGTTTGCTTCTCTTCAGAGCCCCAGGAGATCATCTGGCACTAGACTCTCCCCACCTACTTCACATCAAGGATCATCAGACACTTCAGTGCCCTTGTATACATACTGGACTGCTACCTCGAGATGCTGATGCCCACCCAAACCCCACATGACTTCTCTGGTCATTGTAGAAAGAGATTCTAGTTATATTGACTCCTTGATGCGAGCTCTATAACATGATCATCTTCTATAGTCTCTGGGTTAGCCTCTCGCTGAAAGAATACCAGCCAACAGAAGGAAGGAAGTAGGCCAAGAATTAGATAAATCAGAACAAATAAGCAGAATCACTAGGGGAGTGAAGAGGTATTAATTTATTTATTAAAAAAAAAGTTTTGATTGCCAGGCATTGTGTTGTGTTAGAAATACTGAGACGAGTAAGGCCCAGTTGCTGTTCTCAAGCACTCAGGTATTATTAGAGTTACTTTTATCAAAATTATTTTCACATTTTCATAGAAACTTCCAGAGGCTTCATAACTGATACTTTCATGCATTAAAAAAAATCATCCATGGCTACGTTGTATTAGTCTGGGTGTTGCTTTATGATGATGTCTCTTTGATATCTACTGTAAGTAATTACTGCAGGATGGAGGCTCTTTGATATCATGAACTGTAGGCCCACCAGGCATCTTCAAGAGGAAAAAGGCTGTTTCCATTGTGATCCTGCTCTTACTTCCCAGTTACATGTATTTGACTTTTAGAACGTGTAACAGTGTATAACTGTAACTTTCTAACATTTGATCACCAGATCTTAAATTTGTATCTCCTGGGTACTTTCAAAGCCCCTGTAAACTGCAGCTTGTACAATGCTCTATCCTAGCACTCATCCAACCATTTGTCACTGTTTTCTCCCCTGTTTCCCACTCTGCTATGAGACCCCTGGAACATAGGGCAGTTAGAGTATATGGCTTAAAAATTGGTTTGCCAGGGGTGCCTGGGTGGCTTAGTCAGTCAAGCATCTGCCTTTGGCTCAGGTCATGATCCCTGGGATTGAGCCCCACTTCAGGCTCCCTGCTTGGTGGGGAGCTTGCTTCTCCCTTTCCCTCTCCCTCTGAAAATTGGTTTGCCAAATTTAACAAATAAAAAAAAAAGACACCAGTTAAATTTTAATTTTAGGAAAACAAAAATAGGGTTTTTTTGTTTGTTTTGTTTTATTTTAGTATAAGTATGTCCCATGACATATTTGGCATACACTTACACTAGAAAAAATAATTCTTCAACCTGAAATTCAAATTTAAGTTGGTTTCCTATATTTTGTCTGATAATACTACTTTAAAGATGTCTTATAACCTGAAGGTTCTATAATTCTGTCTTTATAAATATTATTTAACTAAAGGACACAATTTAATCACTAACAATGAGAATTTTTAAAATCAACATTACATCAATCCTATTATCAAATACTGTTGCTGGGTATTCTGCCTTTATACTTACATTTATATATAAAAATAAAAACTATATATATAAACATGTAACTATAAAAACCACATATATTTGTATATTTATTCAATGTATCATGCATGTTTCCAATTGGAAATCAATAATTCATAAGAAAATGCATAATATAATCACATAAAAATGATTGGATTAAAATTTTGAAGTAACAATAATGGATCTGACAAAATTGAGAGCTTAAATTTAGGTAGAATATATTTATGGTAGAAAATGCCAAGATTTCTTGGGAAATTTTAAATTATATTTTCCATATTATTTGGTGCAAGAGAGTCGTATTTAGAATGTTTTGAATTTAGAAATCAGCTATAGGTTATTAACTTAATTCCCCTGAAGCACAGCTTATGCCCTCGAGTTCTATTTCCTCACTAGATCTTTATTGGTATTATAGATCTTATGTTTCCCCGGAAGAAGGAGATCTATGTTTATATGCATTTCATCAGAGAAATAAAGATAAGGCTGGTCCACTCATCTACTGTCTACCATCTATCTGTCTAAAATTTTAATTTGTAATGCCTGATGCGTGTTTATTTCTCTTTCTTGCACTTCTTTCCTGAGATGGTAATTTATTATCTAAGTTAAAGGCAGTTTAAGTTAAGGACAGTCTTCCTTGGGATGCCAGGAAGAGAGGAAAGATTCTAATTCAAAGATTCTAGAAATAAATGACGAGAGAAAAGAAATTTTTCTTATTATTTAAAAGACCATGAAAATGGTCACCATGGAAACCAGACATGAGTCCATGAAACATCAAGAGATCAAGAAGAGAGGTCTTGAGCTGAGCCTCTGAGTCTTAAATGTGGAATGCTGACATAGATTTTAACCTTCATTTGAGGATAACTTCTTTATAAATTATATGATTTATTTTAGATTATGCAGCCTTGAGACTTGACAATTTTTGTAAAATTCTATTTGTACTGTTTTCTTTTCACTTTCCCCCCTCCTTCCATCCCTTCCTTTTTTCTTTCTCCTTAGCTCTTTTTCTTTCTCTTTTTCTTCCTGTCTTCACTCTTTTCTTTTCTTCCTCCTTCTTTTCTTTTTTCATCTTCTTATTTTTTGAGTGAAGATCTATGGTGAGAAATGTGAAAAAAAGAAGATAGGACAAAACGCCCTTGCCTTTTCTAAATTAAAAATATTTCTAAGAACTGGAAAAAATAATACAACATTAAAATCTAAAATGAGAGCAATAATTAGAAAATCGATCATTTAATATTCTAAGTGAATATTCTAGCTAGTAAGAGAGCTACTTCACAGTTTTCCTAAAATTTTGACCCTTTCTTGAGGATTTCCTTATATAATTACATATGAATACAAATAGAATGTAGTGAAAAAATAATCATCAGCTGGTATAATTACAAATACAGGAAATTGTTTACAAAAATTTCGAGTAAGACAACCAGAATACAATTTTTATTCATGTATCATATAAATGCAACTAGACTTTCAGAACCCAGAGGTTGTTGTACTTTGTAACCTTTTTACACAGTGCAAATTCTGACATGTAAAAACTCCTCAATTAATATTTGCTTGAGAGTCTATAAGTACATCAAAACACATACACACATGCATGCACACACACATATATATAATTTTTAAAAGTTGCATGTAAAATGCAAACAAATAAAGCTAGTTTATTTTGAAGATAGAACATTGAATCAATGATCTTGCAATATTTTGAACATTATTCCTGAATGTACATTCATAAAACAAATTGCTATGTTTTATATATAAAAACATATTTTGCTTTCTTTTATTTTCCTGGAAGTGCAGTGATACCTCTTTGAGACTCTTTCTCTCTGTCTCTCTCTCTTTCTTTCTTTCTTCCTTTCTTGAGAGAGAGAGAGCGCATGCAAGTGAGTGCACATGTGTGTGTGAAGTTTGGGTAATAGAGGGAGAGGGAGAGACAGAGAACCCCAAGCAGGCTCTAAGCCCATCTCAGAGCCCAAAGTAGGGCTTGATCCCATGACCCTGAGATCACCACCTGAGTCAGAATCAAGAGTCAGATGCGTAGGGGCACCTGGGTGGCACAGCAGTTAAGCGGCTGCCTTCGGCTCAGGGCGTGATCCCGGCATTATGGGATCGAGCCCCACATCAGGCTCCTCCGCTATGAGCCTGCTTCTTCCTCTCCCACTTCTCCTGCTTCTGTTCCCTCTCTCGCTGGCTGTCTCTATCTCTGTCGAATAAATAAAATCTTAAAAAAAAAACTTAAAAAAAAAGAGTCAGATGTATCACCAACTGAGCCACCCAGGTGCCCCTTAATTTAAGATTTTATAATAAAAACATTTTGTTCTAGAATATATGAAACAAGTATGTCAATATTCACAATTTGGACAATTTATGTGTCAAAGTATAGAGGTGTTTGCAGGAATAAGGCAGCGTGAAATATTGTAAATAGCATGAGTGTTGGGTCTCAGGATGTTATTTTACCTTTCAAGTAGCTATTTTAAACTTGTGTGGTAAGGGCAAACTACTTCACCTCTCTGGGTTTTATCATCTACTTCCCACATTTGGTATGAAGAATATTTGGAGATTATATGTGTGTTTCTAATAGAAAGTATGCCTTTAAAGTCTTCATAAATGTGAAATGCAGGAGTTTATTTTAAAAGATTCCCATTATCAGCAGGGGCTAACAGGCCATGAATCTCATAGAACTTATTTTCCTGTGATCAAACCATGCTTTGCTTAAAATATGGTACCTACACTCTTATTACTCTTATTTATGAAATACTTTATGCCATATTAATTTAAAATGAGCACAAAAGGTTTAAATAGATTGGGCAGTTGTTCTGAATATTGGCTGCACAATAGAATCATCTGTGACACTCTTAAAAAAACTAATTCCCTGGGTCCCCACATGATACTAATTAAATCAGTGGTTTAAGAACCTCTCCTAAATGATTCTAATGTGTAGCCCACGTTTTAATGTGTAGAACCCTAAACTTGAAAGCTTATGGGTCTGCACTCATTTTAGGGTGCTTTAGAATCTAGCTTACAAGAATCTGGATGGATTGATAGAATGTATTCATTAATTTATTCATTAAATATGTTTGGTAACCACTGCATGCTAGCCACAATACTAAGGTTGGAGAATTCATAAAATATGATGCCTACCCCCCAAAATTTGCATTGTATCAAAGGAGAAGGGAACCTAAATGAGTAACTATGGATTGAAACGCTTCTAAATTATGCCAATAACAGAAAACATTGCATGGTAACTATGTGCAAGGCACTGTTCTAAAAACTTAACAATAGTTAATTCCTTTAATACTAACAATGGTCTTATGAAGTAGTTACCATTACTCTTGGACTACATCATAGATAAAGAAACTAAGACACAGAAAGTTTAAATAATTACTTTATACACAACCAGTAAGCAACACAACCGAGAGTCAAATCCATGCAGATTGAATTCAGAGATACCAGGTAGTGCCTATCTGGCTTCTCATCTTCAGTACTTAGGACTAACAATGTGTTGAATGCTTACCATGTGCCAAGATCTGTGTTTTACAAGTATAGCTTATTGAGTTTTCAAAATTAACCCATGGAACTCGTATTTCCCCCCACTTTATAGATACGGAAGTTAAGGAGCAGAACTGAATACTTTATCACTTCAGCTGTAGCACATGGGCTCTTGGGCCCATGTGTTCTTGATGGATGGGCCTCAATGTTCTTGATAGATCCACATGCCTAGCACAGATCAACATCCCTGATAAATCTTGAGGAGATGTAAAAACCAACTATTTAACAAAATAAAAGAAGGTATCAGTTCAGGGGCGCCTGGGTGGCACAGCGGTTAAGCGTCTGCCTTTGGCTCAGGGCGTGATCCCGGCGTTACAGGATCGAGCCCCGCATCAGGCTCTTCCGCTATGAGCCTGCTTCTTTCTCTCCCACTCCCCCTGCTTGTGTTCCCTCTCTCGCTGGCTGTCTCTATCTCTGTCGAATAAAAAAAAAAAAAGGTATCAGTTCATCAATTTTCAAATTTCTGGCATTGCACTGATTACTACATAACTTTAAATTATTGACTTTAGCTCAATAAACTACTTATAAGACAATGAAACATTGAAAAACAACGGAAACCTCCTAAATCACTCCAGTGAGTGTTAGGTTAATGTTAGATTTTAAGTGGTTAGAACTCTTTATATTTAAATGTATTATAAATAGTTGCAACCGTTGTATGCATATCATTAAGAACATAATTGTCTTTTATGTATACGGGGCAAAGTTTCCAAGGATTCTATTAAGCAATGATTCTGGTGCAAAATTTCCAGGGATTCTATTCCAAACCCTGTTTTGAAGGATAAAAATCTGTATAACTTTACTCGGTCATTTAAATGCAAAACAGAATGCTGCCACTTTATTTAATATATTTTTTATTGTAGTTGAAACAAATCACTTCCTTTGCCAAAAGTATTAACTAAGAGTTACCACAGGGGCGCCTGGGTGGCGCAGTCGTTAAGCGTCTGCCTCTGGCTCAGGGCGTGATCCCGGTGTTCTGGGATCGAGCCCCACGTCAAGCTCTTCCGCTGGGAGCCTGCTTCTTCCTCTCCCACTCCCCCTGCTTGTGTTCCCTCTCTCACTGGCTGTCTCTCTCTGTCGAATGAATATATAAAATCTTAAAAAAAAAAAGTTACCACAAAACCTTGCCTGCAATTTAAATACATTTACAAAGAAACAAACCCTACGAGACTAGAAAGTGGTTTTCAAATTTCCAAGTGTCTTAAAGAGTGAGCCACAAGTCCCAAACTATATGTCTACTGCTTTGCCCATTCTAATGTACAGGATGTAAATAACTGGAAATTAAAATTAACGAATCCTCATTTGCATCATTATCATCACTAAATACCTTGTACTTACCATGTTTCAGGGACTGTACAATTGCCTCACCCCAATATTGCTAATATCTTAGCAACAACCCAACTAGAAAGATACTATGATCTATATTTTAGAGAAGGGAAATAAGAAATTTCTAGTCAATACAAAAAGATAACGTGGAGAGGAATTTTATTTTGTTATCTAAGACCCTAATAATCTAACATCATTATCAAAAATCTTGGCTACACATACTTTTGTACTGGAAAAATAAAGCTAGATTGTAAAGTAATGTTAGAAAAAGAACCATGATTTGCTTGAGATCTCTATAATACTTTTTGGTTTGCAAAGTGACTATATATATAACCAAGAGAACAAGGTATTTTTTAAATTATATTTTCCATTTTCTCATTTCCACATTAGGAAATGAGGTTTTGAGGTTTAGTAGCTTGCCCAATCCCCTCTGGCCCAAAAAGCCAGAGGCAGTTTTGAAGGGTGAAACTGTTAGGCTTGAAATCCAGTAGACACTATGAAACACCCTTTGGGTTTGGGTTCAAAGTCTAATTAGATCTGGTTATTCACTGTGGGCTTCCAGGAAAGAAAGTGTTTTCCCTATCATAATGACAGAGTGAAACATGGTCAATGATCATGGAGTGGAAAGGAGTTTCCAAGAGCACTGGTTGGATAGGACTTTGTCCTGGAAAACACTGACCCAAATACTTGTAATTTCTCAAGTACTGAGAAATAAAGCTTTTTATTATTATTTTTTACCCCGTATCAGACAAATGAAAAACATTCCATATTCTAAATCTGTCCTGCTTGGAGAATAGAGATAAGTAACACTAGACCCATAAGTTACAACTTCTTTGACTTAAATTTCCATATTTTGCCTGGAACCTAGATTGGAGTTTTATATAAGACCATGTAATATGAAAAAGGTTTGTATTTTTGTTGTAAAATTCTTGTTGAAGGCCTTGAGTCTTTAAGGACAATTTATACAAGGGTCTATGTAATAATATCAGCATTTACTAACAGAATTATTTTTCGAAGAACAAACTCATTTTCTTATATTATTGATAATAATAATTAGGTAAGACATCTGCCCTCTTCTTATTGTTTGCTAGTAAACTCATAAGTAAATGTTTTCTGGTAGACCACAGATCCTGCACTAGTCAAAAATACTGGAGTGTTTGTCACTTCCTCTTTCGGCATGGCTTTTATTTTCTATTTCTAATGACTTTTATATATAATTGTTTTGTTCACATTTAGGGACAGTTGAAATTTATTAAATAAAATCTGATAAAATAACCTCCATTTTGCAGTTGAGCAAATTGAGATATAACGAAGGTTTTCCAAGATTTAGTTCATTGACACCAATGTCTTTTCAGTTTCTAAAACATGGCAAGTGTTCTGCCTCAGAAGTTCCAGCTGTTGTTTCCTATGCCTATAAACCCCTTCCTTTCTTCTCTCTCTCTGGTCAACCATTTCTCCCCAATCTCCAAACTACACAAACACAAACACACATGCAACATTCTTTGCATAGTTGACTCTTTTGGATCTTTACCTAATATTACTATCTCAGAGAGAATTTTTTGTTTTATTTTTTTTAATGTTCTATAGAAAGATATCCAGGCCCTTCTTCATGCCATGCTATTCTTTATAACTTACCTTGTTCGATTCTTCATTGGCCATCCCACAAGTTGCAAGACATATTAGTTTGTTTGTGTGACCCAACCCTTACTTGACTTTAAGCTTTATAAGGACAAATTCTAATTCATTCACCATTGCATTCCCAACACTTAGCCATACCTGATACATGACTACAATATATACAATGGCTACAATATATGCAGTGGTGCATATATATAATAAATGGTATGAATAAATCAATAAGCATATATATAGGTCATACACACATACTTACTAACTTTAGGTTTTCTAAAGTCAAGCCAGTATTTTGTTCATCATTCTATTGCAGTCCTTTTTATAGTAACAGGCAAAAAATTAAAAGAAAAAAAAAGTAGATGCTTGATGAGTTACCATTAAAAGAATGAAAATAAATTCACTTGGACAAATTATTTTAAAAGTCTACTTTTGATCTGTTATTTGATGGATTCAGATAACCAGATTGTCGTGAAACATTTAGGATTACAATAATCCTTGTGGAATTTAGAACATGAGCTAAGTGTAAGAAGCACAAATTCAAAGATGGAAGAGGGTAAGAGGTAGGGAAGTGTGCCCAGGTTGGGCACAAGTGCTGTCCCTCAGTAGTCTTGCAGACCTCCTTCAAACACTCACGTGACTATCAGTGATGCCAACCAGGAAAATGAAGGGCACTGTGTACAATGTATACTTCTATTTACAGATTCATTTAAATAATCAAACATATTTATTGAGTAGCTTCTATATGCTAGAATTTTCTTCTCAGTGTTTGGAATATATCAATAAAACAAATATTCCTTTCCTTGAGGAGTTTACACTTAATGGGAGGGAGGGGAATAGACAGACAATAAACAATAATCCTGACAAATGAAGAAATGATATAGTATACTGGATTGTATTAAGAGCTATTGGGGGGGGGAAGAATTGGGTAAAGGGGATCAGGGACACTGAGATCATGAGGGAGAATAGATTGTGGTATTAAATAGGGTAGCCTGGGAAGGACATATTTAGGATGAGATTTTAGCCAAGATTTGAAGGAGAGAATTTAGCCCAATGACTACTTGTGAACAGAGCATTCCAAGCAGAAGAAACGGCTAATGCAAAGACCATTAAATTGGAGCATGTCAGGCATGTTTAAGAAATAGCAAGGGAGTCCTTGTGGCTGGAGCAGAAGGAGCAAAGAAAAGGGAAGTGTACTAGGAAATGAGGTCAGAAAGGTAATGGAGTGGGGACAGATTATGTGGAGTCATGGTAAAGACTTGGGTGTTGACTCTGAGTGTAATGGAAAGTTACTGGAGGGTTTTGATTTGAGCTAACTTCCTTAAAAAACAAAAGAAAAAAACACTCTGGCTGCTGTGTTGAATATAGCCTATAGAGAAAAAGTGAAGAAGCTGAAAGACCAGTTTGGAAGCTATTGCTGTAACCAGGTAAAAGATGATGATGGCTTGATTCAACACAGTATCCGTGAAGGTGGTTAGAAGTTGTAGCATTCTGGATACATTTTGAAGGTAGAGCCATTTTCTGACCAATTGTAATGTGTGAGAGAAAGGAAGGATTCAATGAAAATTCCACGTTTTAAGCTTAATCAGTTATATGTATAAATAACTTTTTCATTCCTTTATAGTATTCTATGCAAGATTTACAGTATTTTGATTATTAATAGCTCATCCTAAGGCAAAAGAAATATCTTTGAACATTTTATAATCAAAACTTATTTTGGGGACTTAAAACATTGTTTCTTTGTTCCTTTAAATTTTAATTTTACCTAATTCAGCACATTACCATTATGAGGTAAAGCTATATTGTAAAATGTCCCTGAGCAATTCGAGATTATATGATTGTGTTTTCCTTCTCAGCTGAAAATATCACTATTGTTCAACATGGGGAATGTCCTTTTCATTTTAACTTTTAGAAGTGGATATGTCTTGGTAAACTATGTATTCTTTTTTTTTTTAATGATTGTATTTATTTATTTGACAGAGCGAGAGAGGGAACACAAGCAGGAGGAGTGGAAGAGGAAGAAGCAGGCTCACAGTGGAGGAGCCTGATGTGGGTCTCGATCTCAGGACTCTCGATCATGCCCTGAGCCAAAGGCAGATGCTTAAGGACTGAGCCACCCAGGAACCCAGTAAACTATGTATTCTATTTATGGAGTACTTTATCATTTCTGACATGCTCTGACATGTCTTATCTCATCCCATCATCTCCAAACCCTGGCAGATAGCAGGGCAGGAGATATGCATAGGAAATTGAAGAGTTTAAGTAACTAAGTAGCCACCATGAGAACCCCTTCTCAGGGTTAGCCCACTCACTGATGTGCTTTGAGCTAGTTCCAACTGATGAAGAAGGATTGGGAACTTAGCGTGTCCTATGCTCACTCAAAGCTAAGTAGACCAGGCCAGGATCAAATTTGTGATCTTCTCCTTATCATCAATGCCCCCGACAATTGCGCTAACAAATCATTTTGTACATCAAACTTAATCACATCTCCCGAATCAGCTAGCCACTAGTTCCCCTTTATTTTCCTGGGAACTCTCACTATTTTTGCATTTTTTCATCTATACCATCTTTCTCCTGTTTCTCATTAAGGAAGATCAACCACAGCTTTGCTGGCCTGTCTACAAAGTACTAAAGTTTACTTCCTGGATTGCAATGGAAAGAATCTGAGAAATTAACAATGCCACCATCAGAGAACACAGACAAATGGGGAGAAGAAAGATGCCATTGTGAAGAACAACAAGGTGTGGTAGATAACATATCTTTCTTCTTGTTGAATCCTGAAGCTATCAAAGAACAACTTGTTTTCAAGGGTCTGGTGGGAAATCTACATTAGTAATGTATTCATCATCTTGAGTGTCCTCAGCTTTTGGTAGGTCTTTCATCCAACTGCAGCAAGCACCTGGCTCCTAAAATTCAGCTAGGGAAATGTAATGGGAATAGTAATAATCCTATTACTGCAATGTCTTTCTTTTCTTTAAATTAAACCATGCAATTAATTTATACCAATCTCTTTTCAGAGGCAGAAATGAAGTCTGTTTTTGGAATTTAAAGATAACTTCAGCATTTTTCACAGTCTTGGTAGTTATGGGGGTGGTGGGGGAGGGAAAGGAAAGTCATTTAAGTAAAACATATTTAATTACTACACAGAGAGAAATTTTAATGGAGAGAGAAATTTTAATGGATATAGAAAGAATCGTTTGTAAGAAGTGCAGACAAATGAGAAATGGCATTATTAATAAGTAATGCCATTAAAGAGACCGTTCTTTCTAAGCACTCACACCTCCGAATCATCTTGGGGTTCCCTGACTTCCTGGTTCTCTGTATCCTCCAGCAGTGACGCCCCTTCTCCCAATCATTGTCAGGGGTTTAAGTGCCATTGTCAGGATGAAGCTTATTATCTACCTGCTCCCTCAGTTTCTCTCTGAGTGACACACTACCCACGCCTCCAAGCACAGCTCTTCTCCTTCCGCGGCTCCCAGAGGGAAGCTGAAGAGCTGCAGAGGGAGCCCGAAGCTACTCTCGCCTGTACCCCGAGACTACGAGGCTCCACGCTCCAGGTTACCCACAGAGTCTGTGCCCTGGTCGGTCCACCGCACCCCCCGCCGCGCGCTGCAGGAGTAGGAAGCTGCCCCTGCGCTGCGCTTCCAGCTGCGTCTGCCCGAGTTCGGCACGTGCTCCCGGCGCTGGCGCGAGAGCGCGAGCGCCACCGCCGCGGGCTCCGGAGCCGCTCTGCCTCCCGCCGCCGCTGCCTCCGCCGCTGCCACTCGCGCTCCAGCTGCAGCGCAGGCCGGCACGGGAGCGCAGGAAGCCCGCGAGGAGTGGCTGGCTGGGGGCGCCAGGCTCAGGGCGCGCACCTGGTAAGCACAGCGCGGTTTTCTTTCTTTCAGCTAGAGAGTCACCGCGGATGTAGGATACCGCCGGAGCCCCTCCCCCAGCACGGGAACGAAGAGGATTCAGGCGAGGGGCGGGAGAGCATTCAGGCGAGGGGCGGGAGCGCGGGCGAAAGGGACCCAGGAGGGCAGGTGGTGGGCAGGTGGAGAACTGGTGGAGCCAGGGACGCTGCGAGGTCCTGCAAGTTTAGAAAAGTCACCCTGCAAGGACGTGTGCTGTGTGAATCAGACACGAATTTCTAGTCAGGAACCCAGGCTACCGCGGCGTGGCTCCAAGGAGAGGTTCATGAAGATCATTTTGCTTTTATTTGCATAAGTGAAGGACTTAAGTGGGCTCGTTTCCATAGAAAACGAACTAAAAAAAATCAGAGGAGAAAATAGAGATCTGAGCCAAAGGAGGCATTTGGATTTCGATCTCTGTCTCTCTCTTTCTCTCTCTCTCTTTCTCGCATACCGATACATGTGCACAAAAGGGTGCATAACAAGGGAGGGGGGCTTATCTATTTTTGAGACTATTAGGTGTTTGGCGTCTAGGAAGAGCATTTGCTAATGCTTTACTCTGAAAAGAGGCAGCAAAAGAGGGACCTGGTTTGGTGTGAATGCCAATGTTCCATTTCTAAAATGACACTTCCATGACTGCACTACAGGAGGGAGAGGTTTTCTAGAACAGGGGGCCATTTTTAAGGGGTACACCTGTAACTCTGGACTTACACACTCAGGTTCATGTACTCCCAGTGGGGATAAGGAAATATCCTTAGGCTAGTTTTCTTTATGGAACTTTGGCAAAGGATGGGGTCAGAGAGAGGGACGGTGGGGGTGGGGGAGGAAAGGGAGTTGAGTATGAGTGAGTGAATGGGGTGGTTGAAGGAGCAGGAGCCTGGAAATCAGGTTTGGCATCACTGTGTTCATTTAGTACCACCCTGGATAGTTCCTGGGTTGTTCTCTAGGAAAATGTGTGACCTTGAAAAAGTCCCTTAACCTTTGTGTACTCAGTTTCTCCATTTCCTCCATTTCTGCAAAATGTAGAGATTCTTCTGTGTTTGAGGGCACAAAAGTTCCGTGCAGTAATGTCTGTCTGTGATCGTATGGGTTTTTGGATCTGCATCCAAGGAAGAACCCCCAGAAAATCCAGATAAATGAAGCTTCAAGGCATTCTCCCTCAAAGTATCAAAGACATTTGCAAGCTCCTGGCTGTGCTGTTGGTGTAATGCATGTTGAGAAGTCTGTGGAAATGGTTGAACAGGACAATCAGACACTTAGACTATAGCCAAGGGAACCTAGAGTTCTGAGAGCTGTTTGGAGAGATTCAGATCCACAGAGCCTAAAGTCGCTTCCTTTTTTAAGGTAACAAATAAAGGAGGAGGTTTGGTGGCAAGCTGTAAAGTTCTTTGAATCCTATGGTTTGAGAAATAATCTGGAATTGATTTTAATGCAAGGAAATGAATGGCATCTTACATGAAATGTTGGGCACTCCAGATGGCAGGAAGGTTTTAGAGTGAGATCTGAGAATACTGTAATCTGGGCAGAGGGGTTAGGAGGGAGAGGAGAATGGCTATTCTTCCTGAGACAAGAGTTCCTAGACTCCCAGGAGGCAACTGGCATCTGCCCATTGTCCTTGACACCTCTGCCACTTGTCCAAGGAGGGCATAGGTACTTCTTCCCCATCAATGCAAGCTCATTCCTAGAACTCAGGCATCTGCATCCCAGGTGCTGAGATACGAAGGTGCACATGGGAAAACTCAAGTCCTGGGGGTGCTCCCGATCCCCTTATCATGTGAGCATCTGGCTTCGGAGCTGGTTCACCCCTCCAGATTAGACCTGAAGTCTGTGTTCCTAAAGGAACTCACTGTGCCACTTGGTGGCACCAAAAAGTTGCGCTGAGAACTCTGTTCTCTATAAATACAAACTACCACCCCTCCCTCCTCCACGAGCTCCCCTTCCCCCCTTCCCCCCTTTCTCAGTAGCAGGGAGATTGCTGCACACGCCGCCCTCAGCTCTGCTGTTCTGTGCGCACTGAGCACAGGAGATGAGCTTAAGATCTTCTTGGTGGGGAGCCCGGGAATGGAGAGGCTGGCTCTGCCCCGCTGATCAGCACAGCCCAACTTTATGGGGGGCTAGCTAGACTGCGTCTCACTGCCCGCTGCACGGCCAACAGGGGGGTAAGCTTGCTAAGGGTCTGTGTGCCCAAGTGTCCCCGCACCAGGGAAGGATGTAGGAGCTATCAGCTTGCTGGGTAGCTAACAGTTTGGTTTGGGAGTGGGACGAGTGTGGAGCAGGGCTGGCCAGACCTTGAGCTTGAAGTCCGTTCCATTTGCTGATGGCCTTAGTTAAACCTGTTGGGAGAAAAGGCAAGAGCAATGGGGTATAAAGGAGGGGATGGCTGCAAGGATTAAGACAGCGATCCTGCATGCCTTCAGATCTGAATTCCCTCTCCCTAAGGCCAGGTGCGCATGTTTAGAATGCAGACTGTGCTGCCCCAAACCACCGGAGGGCTTGGAATTGGGAGAAGCAGAGGCGGAGAGGGAAGGAAGGAGAATCGCTTCCCAGTAGATCGGTAAGATGCCGCGACCGAGGCGCCTGCTGCAGGAAGAGGGGGGACAGCGGGTGGTGCTGAAAGCACAGCTCTCACTCAAGCTAGCGTGCTTCTTTCTGAACCCCATTCTGCTCCCTCCCGCTCTTTCCTGTCCTGTGGATGCATCTTTCCCTTTGGAAACACAGCCTGCTAGCTACCTGGGAGGGGCAGCATGAGCAAGGAGCTGAGGAGGGAACCCAGGCTACAGCGACTTGGGGAAAGAACCCCAGTCAGGCCCATGAGCTAGCCAGTGACCAGAGCCTAACCCAGACTTGGGACCTCACAAAGGGAAGTGAAGAGTCTGCCTGGAAGCCTCTTGGAACTGGTGCTGGAATTTCTGACTGCCCTCATTTCCCTCCAGAGCAGGTGCTGTGGGGAAGGGAAATTGAGGAGAGGTTAACAAGCACTTGTGTTTATTTAGGCACAAACCTGGGGCTGCCTCGGCTGAACTGTAAGCTTGAGTAACCAGGCAGATAGATTCTCCAGCACTTCACTTCCCACTAAGAAATTGACACAGGCCAGTGGGAAGGCAGCATCTCCCTTCTACCTTTTTCTTCATTTCCTACATATTGTTTTATTGTTCTGAGTCCCTTGAGACTGGGCCAGAGCTAATCTGTATTCTTAATGTTGGCTTCTAGCCATTTAAGACAGCCAAGTTAACATCGCCTTTTACTATGTTCAGCCTCTTCCCCCAGTGGGGCTAAGCCAAGTTTTTCTGTAGAATCCCCGTAGTTATTCAACATTCTAGACATCCTTTTGAGTTTTGGGTGTTCAGGTATGCTACCTCTTGTTAGGTGTGTTTTGTGACCCTCATTACCATCATAGAATACAAGGAATTTTCTCCTTTAATTTCTCTCTTATATCTATGAATTACACATTTAAGAATGAGTTGTGACTATTTCTGTCCTTTATAGATTTCAGTTTCTGTTTAAAAGGATGTTTAGTTTGGGACTTGAAAATACTGCTTCCTGAACTCATCAGGTTAATGCACATCCTACAAAGCCTTCTCCAGCAGGGACCTTTTCAGCACTCCGGACAGATCCTCCAGGGTTTCTTAGGAGAAGAATGTGGGTAGAATACTTTCCACGTAACTGCTTCTTTTAAGAGAGAAGCTTTCCCTAGTCCTTTACACTCTGCTTGACAAAATCTATCATCTGGATATTTTCATCGCACCCCCTACATCACTGCCATCACATGGCAGTATTTTGGCTGTGGGCCGTACCCAAAGAGAAACCAAACTCTGCAATGTTGATTTGTTAAAGCACTTATTTGAGATTATTTGTGAGAGGGGTTGATGTTTGAACAATCCAGATACTTACTTCCATAGGGAGACAGAGGCCTCTGCCATCACTTCATAGTCCATGTGATGGACATGGTGACAAACACCAAGGTGAAAACTTTGTCCAACCAGCACAAAATATGTTACTTTTGTGACTAAAGGATTTTAATAATTCTGACGTTCTCAGTTTTGTTCAAAACACATTAAAGATTTTATAGGGGTCTCACATTTTCTTTTATGAAGTTTTCAGAGCATTTTAGATTAAAAAAACTAAATTAAATGCCAATAAAGCGTAGGTGAAATTATAGATAGAAAATATGAGATAACACTAATCATGAAAAATATTGTACTTATTTATATACCGTTCTTTCCCAGGCTTTCTGTCCTCATGGGATGAAGAAAGATACATATCCAACTATTCTTCTTTATACTCTTTGCTGTGTTATTTTAATAGAGTATAAACCAGCTTTGTAAAAATACTGAAGACTATCTTTTGATATATATTGGGATATGCTAAAGCTAATCAGTTTGTTTGGAGTTTGAATATGCTGAAGGTGTATTACTACAAATCAGGAACAGCCTATAGTTTAGAAATATGTGTTATTTTTTAAATTCAGAGAAATATTAATGCTAGTCCTGAAGCATCATTTAGTCATTATTTTCATTAATGAGTGGAGCTTAGGAGGACATAGGAACATAAAAAGAAATATTTTTTAGTTCATGATGTGAAAAATAACATTTGAATTTTGATTTTGAACTTTCAACTGTTTGTAAAAGACAATCTTCCTGGTATTTCTTCATCTCAGTCAGTTGAAACATAGTTCTAAAAAACATTATGCCATAGGCTTGTTTTCATTTCCTTTAAATTCACAGGGGAAGAAAAAAATCTAGATTTTACCAGTTCTAGTCTTGTTTGAATTATATATCTACCTTTAGTCAGGAGGGGAACCAAGCAAAAGTCTTGGTTCAGGCTCAACCTTGATCCAACAACTACCCTTTCTTGAGCATGTTGGGCGCCATGCCACACATTGTTGTTATTTA
Organism: Ursus americanus; assembly: GCF_024610735.1. NCBI lineage: Eukaryota > Metazoa > Chordata > Mammalia > Carnivora > Ursidae > Ursus > Ursus americanus. Next base: position 22,230,348 of record NC_142142.1, on the reverse strand, counting down.
ATCCTCATAACAATTTGCAAAGCAATATTTGTTCTTAGTTCTCTGTTGTTAAAACTGAGTTGTTGTTGTTGTTGTTTTCTTTCCACTGTCAAATGAAATGGGACAAATAAATAAATACACACATCCGATTGGTTGGAAATCAAACTTACCCTCTTTCATTACATTAGGTAACTTTAACCTATGGTGTGGTTAAACATCATGGAATTGTTTCATTGTGGTTTCCAGTGAGTCGTGGTATGGTTGCGAGGGCAGACCCTTGCACAAGATTGCCTGAGTTGGAATCCCATCTTTTTATGGGATTACTAGCTATTAACCTAGAGTGGGTTACTTAACATTGCTCTGCCTCTGTTTTCCTCATTTTTCAAATGGGGCACAGGGGGGCGCTTGGGTGGCTCAGTCGGTTAAGCATCCGACTCTTGCTCTTAGCTCAGGTCTTGACATCAGGGTTGTAAGCTCAAGCCCCATGTTGGATTCCATGCTGGGCATGGAGACTACTTAAAAAAAATGGGGAACAGGTTGTAACACTATAAGACACATTGAATAATTATGATGAATTAATTGTACAAATATAAGCAAAGTTCCAGACCTACAATTAAACAGTGTTGTGACTATTAATCTCATCTAGGCCTTTGAATATCAAATGTTTCCTACCTTTCCCTTGTTACTGAATTTAATCTCCTCAGCAACCCTGTGGTTTGTACATAATTGCTCTTTCAAATATCTTCTCTTATTTTAGTCAAACTAGTTAGGAAATTTAAAGGAAAGATTTAGATGTGAAAAATGTATTTTATGTTGGTTTTACAAAAGTTGGTCTTGTTAGTCTTATAAAAATATCAGATCTATGAATAATTCCCTAGTTTTCACAGTAACTCTAGCTATAGGCTATTGCTCTTAAACTTTGCTCTTAAACATAAATGTTCTGAGGAAAATTAAAATGTCATAATGGTGCTAGTGGGCACTGTAATAATAATAATAATAATAATAAGAAGAAGAAGAAGAAGAAGAAGAAGAATGTAACCTGTTTACATTTATAATATTTTGCAGAGGAATAATTGAAAAATATTTCTTAAAAATCAGTTTGTCTTAATACACAAGAATGTAGAAATCTTTAAAGACTAAGAAGAAAGGTAAATAACATAATAATTACCTTTTTAAAAATAAAAATGAGATTTTGAAAAACCAGTGTATAATTACTATATAAAATGTTCTTTGTCTTGTTAAAATTAAAATGAACTTGATATTTCATATTAAAAATGGTCTTCAAAATGATAAAGTGTATCAGAGGATACTCATTCATTTATTACAACTTATGGCTACTCAGAACCATGCTTATTTAATGTAAGGCAATATCATCCTTCACTCTCAGGGTTTAATCTATATTTCTCAAATTGAAAGTGTAACCTTTAAAACAATATAACGCAGCTAGAAAGAAGTTACAAAGTAAAGAAGGGATAAGATAAGCTTATTCCAAACTACTCTCCTTAAATTATTAGGGCGTTTCAGGAAAAAGTTTTCTGGGACTGACAAATCCAGATGATTAGCACTTAGTTATATTCTTTTTTGATGCTTATGAAGAACTTGCCAGGATATAAATCAGCAGTTTTCAGCTGGGGATGACTTTGACCTGCAGGGGACATTTGACAGTCTCTGGGGACATTTTCATTTGTTACAACTAGAGGAGGTGTGTTTGCTATTGGCATCTGGAGACCAGGGATGCTGCTAAACATCTACAATGCACAGGACAGTAAACCTCCACAGCAATATGTCTACAGTGCTAAGAGTGGGGAACTGTGATCCAAATGATTCCAGGAAATAGAGCTACTCTATTTATTTAGTTGGTTTGTATGGCTTCTAAATGTAGTGGGCTGTCATTATATAAACTTGTAATGGAAAGCAAAGAGAGTCTCCAGAATGTTTTGCAATCAATGCATAAGGTTTAACCAGCCAACCCATTTGGTTTTTGGGAGACATTATCATCTGATTATGTTGAGTGTGGGCTTTGGAGCCAGAGAGAGTTGGGTTCATGTCCTGACTCTGCCATTTATTATAGGTATGAGACTCCTGGCAAGATTCTTCGCTTTGAAACCTTAATTTCTAGAGATATTTAATGTAGGTAGTAATCACACGTACCTCACAGGGTCATTTTGAGACTTACATTAAATAATGTTAATGCATTATTTAACACAAAATAGTCACCAAATAAATATTAGCTATTAATAAGTAACTGGAGATCGAGTTAGAAATGCAAAAGCACATTTTCAAGCACCTGATAAGTAATATAATATGCACTGTAATGCTTTACAGTCTTTCGAGGTATGCCATAAATAACAAGAAAGCAGCTGAAGGCTGCAAAATGGGAAGATGCCTGGAATCCCTGCTTGATAATTAAATTGAGACTAGTTAACGGTAGATTACATCATTTGTATTGCTTTGCTGTAGAAGACTGTTTCAGGTCTTCATGGACTACTAAACCAGTTGTTTCATGATTTACGACGATTTAGTGGCTTTATTCTAGTGCCAACACCTTTTAATTAATGCAGAAAATAACATATTTCACTTTTGTACAATGTTATTTTGTGGCCCTTTTTTGGGTTAAGGGGGTTTTGTTGAAAATATGACATATTTTTGGATCTGGGCTAAATAGAGAGGGTGCTGGGCTTTTTTGTTTACAAGGTCACAGATGTGTGCTTGAGATAGCTACAACAAAGGAGCTTTCCTAGACTATAAAGCTCTCGGCATCATACCTCAGAGTGTCTCTTATCTATGGGATGCACTTGTTTTCAGGAAAATACATCAAAGGCATTCACGGCACATGCAATATTGACACCGCTGTCTATTTGGGATGAGGCTATTGCTCAGGCAGAAGGAATCATTTTAGTGTTGATGTCCTGAACTGTGTGATTTGCTTGTGTGGGGATTAAGTTATATAAGAGACATCTGTGCCAGAAAGATGGTCAGTGTTTGAGAAGATTATTGAAAATAAAAGACAATGTGAGCTGTGAATCTGGTTACAGTGTAAGTTGCCATTTATGCAGATTCTACCCACCAACGTTTTTTCTTCATTTAGGATACAATAGGAGACTGTATGATTACCAGAGGCAGAATACTTTTATGCATATTAAATATATGTCTACTGCTTTCTATAATGGGGTAGTGATTAATTTGATTACGCTGTGAGCCAAGAAATATATTATTGAATAAAGCAGACAGTGGTTCTGAAAATAAGACCCTAAACCAATCACAGATTGGTGTGTGTGTGTGTGTGTGTGTGTATAGGTTTATTATATATATATAATATATATAAGTTACACTACGTAAACTCCTATCATTTACTGCTTTTGATTGAATTACAACTCTCCGTATATTAGGTTGTAGATCTGTAACATTTTGAAAGCTTTTTAAATCATTGTATTAGTTAATTCCTCCTCCTTATCTATAACAAGACCCTGATTTTTTTCTTTTCTCTTTCTTTCTTTCTTTCTTTCTTTCTTTCTTTCTTTCTTTCTTTCTTTCTTTCTCTTTCTTTCTTTCTTTCTTTCTTTTCTACCAATCTATAACCTCTACTTCCTCAGAGTTATAACTTAAAGCAAATAATTTATTCTTTTGGAGACTCCATTTCCTAATATATGAAATTGGATAATCAGATGTTCTTGGCAGTAATTTTGTTGTAGGTTGAAGTGGGATTAATAATGGGAAAAGGTTCTATAAATTGAGAAAGTAATACAGTATTACTATTTCCCCTCCTTTTTTTCTTTTCCTCCAAGACTCTTGTTAAGTAAATGTATGTACCTCATGGTGAGATAACTAAGGAGAAATGGCCTCACCCATGAACCTGTATAGGAGGTTGATGTTACCTTTTAAAATCTAAATTGATAGTAAAGTGTGAAAATGCTTATGCTAGCAATATCATGCATTTGTCCTATAAAAATACTTTCAAAAGTAAGCAAAATACATTATTTATAACAATCTAAATATCTACTAATAGGGGATAATTAAATAAATTTTGGTATAATCATATAATTGAATGTTATGCAGCTGTTAAAAAGAAATGGGTGTTCTGAGTGTGAATCTTGGCTCTGATAGTCACTTGCTTTAGAATATTAAGCAAACCATTCCATCTATCTGAGCCTCAGATCCTTCATCTGTAAAATATGCATAAAATTATTTATCTTACAGTTTTTTTATGACAAATGATATTTCATGTGAAACACTAAACATAGTGCCTAGCACGTGGTAAGCTCTCTCTGTATTTTAATTATTGTTATTGTTGTCCCCATCAACAAAATGAACCAATATGGAAAATATTTACAATATATAGAGAATAATAAGATATATTGATATAGATTTCATACTAACACTATTTGAATTTAAAAATATGATAAAAATTATATGTTTAGAAAATTATGGAAGAGCAGATACCAAGTTGTAGAATGTGATTAAACCTGAGTTTTGAGATGGCATTTTGCTGGGTTCTGGTCCCAGGCCTGCCAAAAATCATTTAATCTTTGTGAGTCTCAATTAAACTGAGTCATCTACAGGGCTCTCTCTAGTTCTGTGATGCAATTTTCCTTAATATGTTGAAAAGCCATGGGGAACTCTAAAGGTTTCTGCCTGCTACGTTGTCAGTGCCCTCTTCTCTTTTTGAGGACCTCTGTTGCCTGAACCCATTGGATGGAGGGAGTTGTATTATCCATTTTTAAATTTTCCAGGGTGGGGCGAGGGATACTATTTTGGAACCTCAATCAGGTAGTTGACCAGAAAGCCCAGTGGAGGCAATTCACTGTATTTATTTGTTCATGTAGCAGAATTTATTGAACATCTATCTTGTGTAAGGATTATACCAGGTGCCATATATAGCATCAATTTAACCTTTAAGGGATCCAAAGTGTGTTGGAAGATAAAACATGTATAAATAGCTATAATATTAGCTTAGTAATAAACACAAAGTATCAATAAAAATGTCATGTGAATTCAGGGATTAGAGCAAATACTACAATGTGAAGGATCTGGGACGATTTTATAAAAGGACTATTTTGAAATATCTCATTCAATCCTCATTAAAACCCTTTGAGTGATACTATTGTCATTCCAATTTAGGCTCAGAGAGGCTACGTGACATAAATTCTAAGTCCATCACTTTCTAAGGGATGGGCTAGTTATTCATTCATTCATTCATTCATTCATTCATTTATGTTTAGTTGGCACACAATGTTACATTAGTTTCAGGTGTATGATACAGTGATTCCATACCTTTATATGTTATGCTATGAATGACTGGCCAGTTTTTAACTTATCAAAACCAATTACATCATTTGTAAAATATAATAAAATAATACTTACATCTCAAGGTTGTTATAAGGATTATTGCCACACACATGCCACACACAGACACATCCACACACAGACACTCAATGCACACAGAAAATAATATTTTTGGGAGAACAGGATATATTTTATTTTTTGCAACATGAAAGCCCTATGTGTGTCTGTGAATATAAATTGCTCAGGACTTTCTCTTTTGGTTCCTTTTATATCACATGTTCTTATGTTCTCTCCTTACTTATGACTTGCCTTTGTTTCCTTCTCTGGCTTTTCCACAATCTGACCTCTCTGTGGGGCTTACTTCTCAGCTCCACCTTTTCTTTATTTATACTTGCTTTCCAGTTGATTATATTCATTGCAAAGATTTTATGTCTTGGTGACCCTCAGTTGACATCTCTAACCCAGATCACTCGTCTTGGTCCAGCCTTATATAGCCACCCTCCTGTTTGGCACCTGCACCTAGGTGCTTTACAAGTATCTCACATTTAACATGTTCAGGAGAAAATTACTCAGTTTTTCTCCGCCTCCATCTGTTTCTGTACCAGTCCATCCCATATATTTTAATAGTAAAATACACTTGTTTTTAGACTCAAAACCTAGGAGTAGACCTTAATTTTTCTCTACCTTATAACCCACATCCAGTCCATCACAAGTCCAGTTGATTCTACTTGCAAAATATATCTGATTGTGTCCACTTCTTTCTATATCTGCTGTCCCCAATAATAGTGAAGCCACTGTAATTCCTTACTTAGATTATTCAGGTCTCCTAATCAGATTTCTTCTGTCCATTATCCAGAACAATGAGCAGCTAGAACAATCTTTTGTAAGATTGAATTGTGCCAGTCGTTTGTTTATATCTCAATGGTTTTCTATTGCTCTTAACATACAAATTCCTTTTAATAGCTTACACTATCCTACATGGTCTGGCCCTTTCTTATTTTTGCAGCCTCATCTTGTACCACAGTTGCTCCCATTCTTTATGCTCTGGCCATACTTTTCACATGACTGCCTTCTTTCTTTTATCGTTCTTTGCATTTACCAGGCTCTAGCTAAAGTCACCTTTTATACTACTGATCTGTGAGCCCGATAGGAAGCATGTATCTATCACCTGTTCTCTCTTGAATACTTAATTTCGAGGACAGAGTCATGGCATAGGCATGCCATCAATATTTGTTAAATGAGTTAATGAACAAGTGCCTGGTGGATGATGGGTGTTCAATGAAAGATAATGATGGCAATTATCAATGTACATCATTGTGTTGATTCATTACATTAGGCTTGCCCACTCAAAAGTTAGTAGATATTTCTTGAATGAGTTAAAAAATTAATTTAGCTTATAAATGGAAGGCAATACTTCAGTGTTTTATGTGCGTGTGTGTGTGTTGACTATGTCTCAATATATAGGGCTTGCCGAATATAATTCTAACAAATAAAATTCATAGGAATATTTTAGTTTCACCATTTTTAAGCCACTTCTAGTCTCACTTATCACTTTGATGCTCTTATGTAATAAAAGTGAGTCCTGTTTTGTTATTGAGTTTGCTCAGTAACGTTCTGGATTTAACAAGACATTGTAATTTCTTTTACCATACGTATATGTATTTTTTTTTTTTTGGTCTGAAGTAGAATTCACATGTTCATGAGAATAAGCATTGGTCTCTACGTCTTTGGTCTAAGCAAGTGAAGGGAAATCTTGAGAATAGTCAGATAATTTCCCAAATGAAAGAGTTAATATCAGTCTTTGTTCCCTGCCCCCTGCCTACAGTGCCAACTTCTATACCAAAACTGATTTTTTTGCCCTAAATATTGCTAAACACCTAGTTATCCTGGAACATCTAGTTATTTGATAAGGTTTTTTATTTTAATGTTTGGCACTATGCAAGGCCGCCTTTCTCTGTTGCCATAAGAAACAGTAAAAGGCAGTGGTGGAAATGGTGGGAGCTGGGGAGTGATTAGAACTGTGATTCAGGTCATCTTCACTTGGTGTGTGGACTAGAATTTTTGCAGATCTGATGGGTTTTGAAAACCATTAGTATTCTTGAAGAAGCATCATACTTGTATAAATTCCTGAAGAAGCATCACCTGTCTTTGAAAGGTGCTGCTTAGGGAGTCAGTCACTTGAAAACAATTTGAGATCCTTGGCTCCAGAGAGGATAACGTACCAAATATGTCTCTTATACAATTATTTCAATAACCCAAATCACTAATTTGTCAGTTCCCTTTTACAAACTCTGCTAGAATTTGCTATAGGCAATTTGGGACAAATTTCCTTCTTCCTGGAAGTTTAAACTGAAATAGATGACTATATTCAACACTGTACTAAGTTTCTACTTGGAAGGATAGTTCTAAACATGCATCCTTCCAGCCCTTGGAGTCTTTGTGATATGGAATTTTTTTTTTCTCCTGGACCAGAGATAGAGGACTGATTACTGTGAATTTTATTACAAGACTCTGTAATTACTCTGAAGACTCTGGAGGACTGAGTGGGTTGCCAGAGAATTTTCTGTCCTCACCACATAGCTACAGAATGCCCTTGGAAATATAATAACAGAAAAAGTCATGTCCTGAACGTATATAGTCCTATTCAATATACAAAACTTTTGCATAGTTGATATCTTATGTTGATTACCATAAGGGTAGCCTAGTACATATGATGGGACTTTTTGGATGAGAAAATTCTGGTACTGAGAGGTTGAATACTTTATTAATAATTCTTAATAGCAGAACTGGAGTTTGAACTGAAAGCTATTTTTGCCAAAAACTGGTGCCCATTTCACTTTGTTTTTCTACCTAGTTGGGGAACATTTTACTCTGCAATACCCCAACCCTCTTCCTTCTTTCCTGTAATTCATTTAGCTTGGAAATACCTACCTGGCCTCGTATGTCTTTGTTTTATATTATATGGAAACTGGACACAATACTTATTGGGAAGATTGTTCAGCTTGCCTTACATTGCATTTGAAGAGGGGTTATGTAGTCTTTATTTAAAAGTTACTTTATTTTTGTGATTGCATAGTTAATACATGATTAATGCTGAAAATTTGGAAAAAAAAGTGTTTCTAAAACAAAAAGTACCATCACCCAGAGACAACTAGTGTTTTTTATTTTGGATTGCATACTCCCTAAAGTTTTCTGTTCATGCCATAGTTTTGTTTTTACGGTGCTTTCTCTCATCTCCACATAAGAGTATCATTTGGCCTACCACACATAAGATTTGCTTTTGTGTACTCCAAATGAACAAATGAAAAAAATACTGATTTATGTAAAGTAGGATCAAGAAGCTCTATCAGATTGCTTCATCAAATTACAAAATTACAAAAGAGACAAAGAAGAGTCTTAAAGATTTTTAGATTGCTTTTTCAAAAAGATTATATTCCTAATTTACATAATCAAAGTCTACTAATATAGACCATGAGAGTTTCTCAAACTAGTTGTACTTACGTTGCTAAATACCGATGCTATTTTTTTTTCAGGTTTTGAAGATCATGATCACGTGGATGCATCTAACTCAATGGTACGTGGGGACGTGGTGGTCCTTTAGAGAGCACATCTAAATTACTGGCTAATTCCTTGGTTTGCCACCCAACATAGGACGTTGTTTGATTCTATCTATCAGAACTCTCCTAAATTTTCCCCACGATGCTATCTTTATTAGCTTGAACTCCTTTCCTAAAATGGTCCTTCTGTTGATCCTGTCAGTTCTGCTTTTGAAAGAAGATGTCCGTGGGAGTGCACAATCCAGTGAGAGGAGGGTGGTGGCTCACATGCCGGGTGACATCATTATTGGAGCTCTCTTTTCTGTCCACCACCAGCCCACAGTGGACAAAGTTCATGAGAGGAAGTGTGGGGCAGTTCGTGAACAGTATGGCATTCAGAGAGTGGAGGCCATGCTGCATACTCTGGAAAGGATCAACTCAGACCCCACGCTCTTGCCCAACATCACACTGGGTTGTGAGATAAGGGATTCCTGCTGGCATTCAGCTGTGGCCCTAGAGCAGAGCATTGAGTTCATAAGGGACTCCCTCATTTCTTCAGAAGAAGAAGAAGGTTTGGTGCGCTGCGTGGATGGGTCTTCCTCTTCCTTCCGCTCTAAGAAGCCCATTGTAGGGGTCATTGGGCCTGGCTCCAGTTCCGTGGCAATTCAGGTCCAGAACTTGCTCCAGCTTTTCAACATACCTCAGATTGCTTACTCGGCAACAAGCATGGATCTGAGTGACAAGACTTTGTTCAAGTACTTCATGAGGGTTGTACCTTCAGATGCTCAGCAGGCACGGGCCATGGTGGACATAGTGAAGAGGTACAACTGGACCTATGTGTCAGCTGTACACACAGAAGGTAAGCATCCTTTACATCCGTTGATGTATGTCTTATTATACACTCAGCAGATTCCCAGTTACAATTTCAGGCTTTGGAAGACTAAAATATTCTTGATTATTTGGGATCTTGTGAGTTGCCTGGTTATACCAGTAATATAAGAAGAGGTCGAGTGGCAGATGTCTAGAGAAGCTTAGATTTAAGCTAATATGAATGTTTTTGTGGCCATCATTCAGTGAAGTGAAATTTTTTTTGTGTTATACATTATATTATCTGTACTTCTGCTATGATGATTATAGAGATTTTTAAGTTTTCTGAAATTCATTGAACACCTCATAATTTTCACATTTAAAGTTGCTCCAATTGCCTATTGTTTTTGATGAAGAAGGTACACATAAATGGAGGTAGGAACTGAAGGCAGTCGGTTCTGGTCCAGGTATACTGTAATAGAAAATCATCAGTTTAGTCTTACAACTATTTTTTTTTCAAAAGAGAGTATAGTTAAATCTGGAAGAAAGATATGTATGAATTAATATTACCCTTGTCTAGAACATACTCAGAGTGTAAGTTTTAACAAGTCAAAATTGTTTTGCTTTAAAATTTCTTGCTTCTTTATGCTCAAAGCAAAACAAGGAAGCAAAACATGACTGAGGTTTTTAAACAATAACACTATTAGTCCTTTTTATTGGTTGCGGTGCTTTGAAATGTTTTCATATACATAACTTATTAGTTCATGACTAAGGCTGTTTGGGATAGGTTTGGTTTGACTACCTTAAGTGACCCAAATGTGAGACTCACTAATTACACAACACTCTTTCTAGCACAACATATGCATATACTAAAGCCAGAAGGTACAAAATACTTTTTATAGTTCATGGAAGCATTGTGAGGATTAGTTAAGAATTCAAGAATCTTGCAATAACATTATCAATATGGTCCAAACAATCCAATCCTGTAAAATGTGGGGTTGAGTTATTGAACAATTTATGAAATGACCAGAGTGAGCCTACTTTGGAGGTTGGTAACCAATCACCAGTCAGATATAGCAAACTATTAATTATGAAGTGGCATAATATAGATTTCACCGTGGGCCCACTCATTAACGATGTTCAGAGCTGCACAAACAAAAATGGGCTTCCATACCGGATTGAGAATTTTATGCCTCTGGAAATTCTTACATATAAGTTTGTAATTTACTTATCGAGATGTTGGTATATGGAGATTTTGAGCAAGGGATAGATGATCGAGGAGACCTTGGATTTTTTCTAATGCTGAGATTTTCATTATAAAACCATATTTCACTTTAACCTCACAACAATCCAGTGATACAGGCAATCCAGGTATTTTATTCCCATTTTAAAATACACATGCTTTAAGAGTTTAAATGGTCCGTCCAATGTATACCTAACAGTAATTTTAAAAGTAGGACTCCTAGTTACTGACTTCTAGCTTAGGGCCCTATTATAATTGAACAGAATTCAATGTAATCACACCTGAGGATATATTTATAGAATACATATTTATTAAGCACAAATACATGTAAGGACTTCTGATAGTCCTGTGAAGGGACAGCCCTCTGTTTTATATATCAATAAATACCCTTAATGGGTATACAATCTGGCAAAGGACAGGAGGCATGCATTGATACTTACATAACGATTATTCATGATGACAAGAAGTTATAAATATGTCTTTAAAGTAAACAGAGAAAAAATCAAGTCCTATCCTGTGGTTATAGGCCCCATCTTCAAGATCTTCAAGAAGGTAATGGATTTTGAGTTGGATTTTGACAGGAAGAATACTGACAATTGGTGAAAATTAAGAAAGGATGGAGTTCCAGGAAAGGGCATGAGAAAATATGAGGTGGGAAAGTAAAAAAATGTTCTAAAATTCCAAGAATAAATTTATGTTTTGGTTCGCTTCAAATCATAAGTTTCAGTAGGCACTTCCCTCTAGCTTTAGAAGAGTAAGTCTTGGTCTCTATGTAGGACAGGCCAATTCAAGATTGTGTTCTAAGTGAAACTCATCATCATGACCATTGGCTGTTACTAATTTACATTTATAACATAAATGTACACCAATAGTGATCTAATAAAATAAACTGATTTGTCCATATAAGTATTATTGCTTAGCTATTAAAATGAATGAGGCATTCTGTAGGCAATGAAATAATAATAATGAACTCCAAGATCATTTTTTAAGTGAAAAAAGCAAGGTGCAGTTTTGTGTATGGCATGTTATTTGTGTAAAATGGAGTTTATGTAAATCATTTGATTGATATTCAAAGAATTGCTCTCAGAGAAGACCAAAACAGGTAACAATTGCTCCTGCTGAGGAGGAAATAGAAGAGTTAGGGGATCAGGTAGAATGGGAGAGACTTACTTTTCTTGTATAACTTTCACATGCAAACATTTGAAGTTGTGTTTTATAAGCATAAGCCACCTATTGAAACATAACCATTAAAAGGAAACATTCTATTTGTGGGTAAAAAAAAAAATAAGCCAATAAAAATTCCATTGCCGAATCTAGGCAGATTTAATTATTTTGCCAAAAATAGGTCAATAGTAATTTTATTGCCAAAATACTGGCAAAATATTTGGATACCACTAGGATTCAGGAGAGAGCACACTTGAGTATGGACAAAGACAGGAAGAAATACTCTTTGGTTTATTTCTTTATGTGGTTTAGTCAGAAAGTATTTATATTGCTTTGATCCCAAGCAAGTATGTGGATAATGAGGTTATGTGGTATTATATCTTACAATTTATCTGTATAGAAGTGGTGTGGTAAGAAGTTTCAGAAGGTAAAAATCACATCTGGGATCAGAAAAGTGCTTGAGTGTAATGAAATAAAGCTCTGTTGGGTACTGTGGAAACTCCCCAAGATGATGCCTGGTTTTCTGTAGCCTGGCCCTTCAGAAAGCCCCTGTGGGATTTTCCATGAAATGGTAATACCAGTTCTTCCTTCAGCCTCTTTCTCTGGCTGGTTTGGGGTAACCCTCTCTAGCCCTAGATCTCTCAGCCCCAGTACCTCAAATTATTCCTATGTCCTTATAATTATCCACCTTTGCCCAGTTGATATTCCTCTTTTTTAAAGAGTGTTGAACTTTCCAAATGTTTTCCCAAGAGGCATTGATGTCTATGAAAAGATGTCCCATTTAAAAAATCCTTTATCCTCCCTCACCCCACAAATTGCTCATTTACTTTATACTTAAACATGATAGTGCTGTGTCACTCAGTCCTCCTGGCAGGATCACAAGGTGTTCCTTCAAGAAAGTGTTGCTGTCACAGAATTCCAGAAGAGAACACAAGGAGACTTGGGGTTTTGCTTCAATGTTAATCTCTTACATTTGCCATTTCCTTGATATGTGGTTTTTCTAGGCTACAAGACTGAGTATTTACTGTGGCTTGTTGTACCATGCAGAAATTCTGCCTAGGCCTTCTAGGCAAACCGATTAATAGTATGAAAGCAAAAAAAGAAAAAAAAAAGATTTTTTTTAATGCAGTCCATACCAATTCTTCAACTGTGTGTAGGAAAGGAACAGAAATTATTCAGAAGAAGAAAAAAAAAAACAGTCCTTTTGAAGGTGTCTATCGAGTCAGTACTCTCTCTGCTCTAAGGGGTCTTTTGCCTCAGCACTTTTGCAAACTTTGGTATGTGGGTCCATTTATGTCACAGGATCAGTAGTGCTTCCCTCTTTGGGGGTGTGGCAGACCAGCTGTTTTGATGACTTCCTTTGTTTTGTAACTTGATAGTTCCCTTCTACTCCCAAGAAGCACCAGCCTTATGACTGCTTTGGTTAATAAGATGTAGTGGAAGTGAGGACTTCCTTTCTTGTCTGTCTGTCTTGGGACACTATCATCACCATGCAAAAGATGAGAGCACCCAGGTTTTCCAGATGAGGCCATCTTAGACCACTTGAACTCAACTATGTGAGAACACCCAATGAAGATCCAACACAGTTGCCTTCCTGACCCACCATTAATTGCAATCACACATAGAGACAGCTGAAACTATAATCATTACTCAGCTAACCATAAATTTATGAGCAATAATGAATACCTTCAAGACAGAGTCTAGTATAAACATACTCATTCCCATGCCTTTAACTGTCCTGTCTCCCAATTGGATACTACTACAACGTTTATACCTCAAAATCAAAACAAAATACATGTATTAAAATGAATTAATATCTTTATATTTACATGTGTAATAAAATATAATGTATTATTTTATAAATGTGAAGTAAGTGCTGTAGGCAAGAAGAAAAATTTAAAGTCTTTCATCCATACTCCCATGACTAAAGGTTCGATAATTCCCTTAAAGTGTTGATGCTTTAAGTAATAAGACACTTGCATGAATTCCATGGTTACATGCTTCCCCTTGATCCAGCTCTATTTCATTGAGAAAAGTGGTTACAGATTGGATTTTATGTACAAAGTCATGTATATTATACTTTATGGATGACTTATGGGATTTTTATACTTCGCAATTTTTGCTGACTTTGAAACTCCACTGTACACAGGGCCTATGAGGGTGCCTAGCACATAATAGGTGTTCAAAGACTATTTGCTGAATGGATGAATTTGTGTTAGAATAGTATCTAACTCACTGTTTATGAATATATAGCATGTAGATAAATAACAGGTGCTTGTCATTTTTCAGTTTTGCTTCTTTATAAAAATGAGGTGCCAAGATGCTTCCCTTGATTAATTGTAAAATTCTATCCATACCCTACTCCATTTTTGTTTGCATTCACTCTTGATTTATTATTTCCATCTAATAATATAGGAATGTTAATTTGTTCTAGCCAAAAAACATGTCAGTGATGCTCTTGGGGAAAAATGTACCAATAAGTTGTACTGGTAAAATGACATCATTAGGAACATTGTCTTCAGTCTAACCTGTACGTTGCAATGTACCACTTTCAAGTTGTGATACGGTTTTCCATCAATTATTTTAACAGGTGATAACAATCAAGTTTTGCTTGAAAGATTTTCAATGTGATTCATAGTCTATATGCTTAGTTTAACTTCTAAAGAATGGGACCTCATTTTCCTGTCACATTTTTTCTTTTTTTTAATAATAATATTTTTTATTATGTTAGTCACCATACAGTACATCCCTAGTTTTTGATGTAAAGTTCCATGATTCATTACTTGCATATAACACCCAGTGCACCATGCAATACATGCCCTCCTTACTACCCATCACCAGCCTATCCCATTCCCCCACCCCTGTCCCCTCTGAAGCCCTCAGTTTGTTTCCCAGAGTCCATACTCTCTCATGGTTCATTCCCCCTTCTGATTACCCCCCCTTTCTTTATCCCTTTCTTCTCCTACTGATCTTCCTACTTCTTATGTTCCATAAATGAGTGAAACCATATGATAATTGTCTTTCTGTGCTTGACTTATTTTGCTTAACATTATCTCCTCCAGTCCCGTTCATGTTACTGCAAATGTTGTGAAATTGTTCTTTCTGATGGCTGAGTAATATTCCATTGTATATATGCACCACATCTTCTTAATCCAGTCATCTGTTGAAGGGCATCTTGGCTCCTTCCACGATTTAGCTATTGTGGATAATGCCGCTATGAACATTGAGGTGCATATGGCCCTTCTCTTCACTACGTCTGTATCTTTGAGGTAAATACCCAGTAGTGCAATTGTTGGATCATAGGGTAGCTCAATTTTTAACTTTTTAAGGGACCTCCATACTGTTTTCCAGAGTGGCTGTACCAACTTGCATTCCCACCACCAATGTAAGGGGGATCCCCTTTCTCCACATCTTCTCCAACATTTGTTGTTTCCTGCCTTGTCAATTTTTGCCATTCTAACTGGCATAAGGTGGTATCTTAGTGTGGTTTTGATTTGAATTTCCCTGATGACTAATGATTTTGAACATTTTTTCATGTGTCTGTTAGCCATTTGTTTTTTTTTTTATTTTTTTTTATTTTTTTTAAATGATTTTTTATTATATTATGTTAGTCACCATACAGTACATCCCCGGTTTCCGATGTAAGGCTCGATGATTCATTAGTTGTGTATAACACCCAGTGCACCATGCAATACGTGCCCTCCTTACTACCCATCACCGGTCTATCCCATTCCCCCACCCCCCTCCCCTCTGAAGTCCTCAGTTTGTTTCTCATAGTCCATAGTCTCTCATGTTTCATTCCCCCTTCTGATTACCCCCCCTTTCTTTATCCCTTTCTTCCCCTACCGATCATCCTAGTTCTTATGTTCCATAGATGAGAGAAATCATATGATAGTTGTCTTTCTCTGCTTGACTTATTTCACTTAGCGTTATCTCCTCCAGTGCTGTCCATGTTGTAGCAAATGTTGAGAACTCGTTCTTTCTGATAGCTGAGTAATATTCCATCGTATATATGGACCACAACTTCTTAATCCAGTCATCTGTTGAAGGGCATCTCGGCTCCTTCCACAATTTAGCTATTGTGGACATTGCTGCTATGAACATTGGGGTGCATATGGCCCTTCTCTTCACTACGTCTGTATCTTTGGGGTAAATACCCAGTAGTGCAATGGCTGGATCATAGGGTAGCTCAATTTTTAACTTTTTAAGGGACCTCCACACTGTTTTCCAGAGTGGCTGTACCAACTTGCATTCCCACCAACAATGTAGGAGGGATCCCCTTTCTCCACATCCTCTCCAACAATTGTTATTTCTTGCCTTGTCTATTTTTGCCATTCTAACTGGCGTAAGGTGGTATCTCAGTGTGGTTTTGATTTGAATTTCCTTGATGGCTAATGATTTTGAACATTTTTTCATGTGTCTGTTAGCCATTTGTATGTCTTCATTGGAAAAGTGTCTGTTCATATCTTCTGCCCATTTTTTGATTTGTCAAAAACCTCCCAAAAAACAAGAGTCCCAGGCCTGACGGATTCCCCAGGGAATTCTACCAAACATTCAAAGAAGACATAATACCTATTCTCCTAAAGCTGTTTCAAAAAATAGAAACAGAAGGAAAACTACCAAACTCATTCTATGAGGCCAGTATTACCTTGATCCCCAAACCAGGCAAAGACCCTATCAAAAAGGAGAATTATAGACTGATACCCCTGATGAATATGGATGTGAAAATTCTCTACAAGATCCTAGCTAATAGGATCCAACAGTACATTAAAAGGATTATCCATCATGACCAAGTGGGATTCATCCCTGTGATGAAATGGTGGTTCAACATTCACAAATCGATCAGTGTGATAGATCATATCAACAAGAAAAGAGTCAAGAACCATATGATCCTCTCAATTGATGCAGAGAAAGCATTTGACAAAATACAGCATCCTTTCCTGATTAAAACCCTTCAGAGTGTAGGGATAGAGGTTACATTCCTCAATCTCATAAAAACCATCTATGAAAAGCCTACAGTAAATATCATTCTCAATGGGGAAAAGCTGGAAGCCTTTTCCTTAAGATCAGGAACACGACAAGGATGCCCACTCTCGCCATTATTATTCAACATAGTACTAGAACTCCTTGCAACAGCAATCAGACAACAAAAAGGGATAAAAGGTATCCAAACTGTCAAAGAAGAAGTCAAACTGTCTCTCTTCGCAGATGACTTGATACTCTATATGGAAAACCCAAAAGACTGCGCCCCTAAACTACTAGAAGTTATAGAGCAATTCAGTAATGTGGCAAGATACAAAATCAATGCTCAGAAATCAGTTGCATTTCTATACATGAACAATGAGACTGGAGAAAGAGAAATTAGGGAATCCATTCCATTTACAATAGCACCAAAAATCATATGTTATCTTGGAATTAACTTAACCAGAGACATAAAGGATCTATATTCTAGAACCTACAAATTACTCTTGAAAGACATTGAAGAAGACACAAAAAGATGGGAAAATATTCCATGCTCATGGATCAGAAGAATAAACATAGTTAAAATGTCTATGCTACCCAGAGCAATCTACACTTTCAATGCCATCCCGATCAAAATACCAATGACATTTTTCAAAGAACTGGAACAACCAACCCTTCAATTTGCGTGGAACCAGAAAAGGCCCTGAATTGCCAAGGAATTGTTGAAAAGGAAAAACAAAGCTGGGGGCATCACGTTGCCGGATTTCAAGCTATACTACAAAGCTGTGATCACAAAGACAGCATGGTACTGGCACGAAAACAGACACATAGACCAATAGAACAGAATAGAGAACCCAGAAATGGACTCTCGGCTCTTTGGGCAACTAATCTTTGACAAAGCAGGAAAAACATCCAGTGGAAAAAAGACAGTCTGTTCAATAAATGGTGCTGGGAACATTGGACAGCTATATGCAAATGAATGAAACTTGACCACTCTCTCACACCATACACAAAGATAAACTCCAAATGGATGAGAGACCTCAATGTGAGACAGGGATCCATCAAAATCCTAGAGGAGAACATAGGCAGCAACCTCTTTCACATTGGCCACAGCAACCTTTTTCATGACACATCTCCAAAGGCAAGAGAAACAAAAGATAAAATGAACTTGTGGGACTTCATCAAAATAAAAAGCTTCTGCACAGCCAAGGAAACAGTCCAAAAATCTAGGAGGCTGCTCACGGAATGGGAGAAGATATTTGCAAATGACACTACAGATAAAAGACTGGTATCCAAGATCTACAAAGAACTTCTCAAACTCAATACACATGAAACAAAGAAACATGTCACATTTTTTTCTATTAATTGTAATTATATCAAGACAACAATTTAGTATGGAAAGATGAGAAATATCACTATGAGCCTTACTGATACTTTTTAAAAGGGTTTCATTTTGTTTCTCTAGGGGTTGAATAGTGTTGAGAGTTGAGGTGGATTTTGAGATGATCATGATAATAATTCAGACACAAACTATTGTTAACTTTGTAGAATGTTAATACTGGAAGCATCTTAAGTGAGCACGTAGTTTGACACCTCTGCTACAGTTGGGGAACCAAAGACAGTAAGGACAAGTAATTTGGCCTTACTTGTACATAGTTACAGAGTTAGGTTTCGGAACTCAATATTCCTGTCCAGAAGTCCATTTCTACATCATTGATAGGTATAATTACTCAAGTTGTTGTTGTTGTTGTCGTCATCCTCCTCCTCCTCCTCCTCCTCCTCCTCCTCCTCCTCCTCCTCCTCTTCCTCCTCCTCCTCCTCTCCTCCTCCTCTTTCCTCTCCCTCTCCGTCTCCCTCTCCTTCTTCTTTTGGTCTTAGTATTAGTTCTCCATTTCATTGCTCTATTCCTTTTCCTTCATTTCAATGATGCCAATATGCTGAAAGTTTTAATATCTATCTGAAGTAGTAATAGGGACTACAAATGAACTCATTAATGTAGAAATTAGCTTTGAGAAATGGCATGACCCCTTTGCTCTTGACCTGTGAATTAGATGAATTGCTTCTTTGCCTGAGTCATATTGCAGGTTTTGCAGAAATTTTGAAAGATTTTCCTTTGCTTCACAAAAATTCTGAAAACATTAGACCCCCAGAAATCTTTCTGATTATGGAATGATTGGGTAATTATATTTGTTACCCTGATATAACAATACATAAAAAAACAGAAGATGCAGGAACTTTTAGGTGGATTTTTCGTTGAATTGATTTTATCATAGAACCATAATCTGGGAAATAGAGTGGCAACTTTAGTAGTAATTAAGTAATTTTTCATATCCATATATCACTGTCAGAAACTTCATTGTTGGTAATGAAAGAAATACAGGTAGCCCTGGGAAATTCGTTCAGGGGGTGTTGCTCTCACCTTCCCTTCCAGATAGGATAGCATATGGACTATTAGTGGCTAGCCTCTGAGGGATTTATTATTGCTTTGATCAGGGAAAACATAGGATCCATTGACATATCTAGCTGTGGCTTGGACAAGATCTTCCCTGTTTACAGATTAGATCTGAAAGGACTTTAGACCTGGTTTGACTCTAACTCACCTATAAAAGATTCATGATAGACCTAGCTTCCCTATTTCCATTCTCTCACGCACTATTACTGTCTATTCACTGCTGAAAATACCAGAAATGTCCCTTCCTTGCCCACCCCCCACCGAAATACTCCAAGCCTGGGATGACTAAGTTCAAAAGACCCTTGTTTTCAGCAGGTATTATTGCACTGGTTCCTCAACACACACAAATAAATACCTGGTGGTGCTGGGGAATGTGCAGTTCCAACTAATCAGGTGTTTCCTTTAAGGAAGATCACCTCTTCGGGCGCCTGGGTGGCACAGCGGTTAAGCGTCTGCCTTCGGCTCAGGGCATGATCCCGGCATTATGGGATCGAGCCCCACATCAGGCTCCTCTGCTATGAGCCTGCTTCTTCCTCTCCCACTCTCCCTGCTTGTGTTCCCTCTCTCGCTGGCTGTCTCTATCTCTGTCGAATAAATAAATAAAATCTTTAAAAAAAGAAAAAGGAAGATCACCTCTTAGTATGTACACCTGTTAGATATATTTAGCATTTTCCATTTTATGGATGCGAGTTGCCTCCATTGTGTTCTTCCTTGGCCTCTCTTATTCCAGATCCCAAAGAGATAACATTATTTTTTGAGATTTAGGGTTTAAATATTCAAAAAGTTCATTCATTGTATTTATTAAGGAGATGATCTTGTGACTCCATTCCTCAGTCATTAGAACTTTATTAGCTTCTGGGTTTATAAAGTTTAGTCTGAGTAACAAAGGTTGCTACTGAATGAAGATTACTGTGGAATGGGAGGGCATGGTATGAGGTGTTCATGTTCCAATTAAAACAATTTCTGCACAGCAAACTCTACCCAATACACATGAAGCAAGTACTCAGGGATAGATACCCACAAAAATCTAAACAGAAGATTTTTTCCCTTTCTTCCTTCTCTGTTTTTTTCTTTCTGTCCCTCTTTACCACATTTTCCTCATCTCTTCTTTAGTTACTGGCAGTTTTTATACTTTATAGGTTGCTCAGTAAGTCTGGTCAAGGGTAATAGCCTCATTATTCCATTAATTTGAAAATGAATATATGAAAACTCCCGATTACATTAATGATATTTTGGAGGTGGAAAAAAATAACATTGAAAGGACTAGTTTTACTAAAAGAAATAACAGTGGCACTAGAGACAGGAGTGTTTACTGTGTGACTCTGAGAATATGTCTTCAACTCCTTCCTCATTTGTCATCTGAAGAGGTGCTAGAAAGTATGTTCTTGGAGATACCTTCCAAGACTGACTTTCTGTGGCTTGCTTTTTTGCTTTCACAGACCACACCTGGAATGGATTTTATAAATGTTGGGCACCACATTTAAAATAAATGCAACCAAGTATGATCTATTCAAAAGAGAGTGGTCAGAAATGATTATGAGACTTGAAAC
Source organism: Ursus americanus (assembly GCF_024610735.1). Lineage (NCBI taxonomy): Eukaryota > Metazoa > Chordata > Mammalia > Carnivora > Ursidae > Ursus > Ursus americanus. The sequence goes on along the minus strand of NC_142142.1, from coordinate 22,209,372 downwards.
TATGTCTTCAGAGAATGAATTTGGCACACAAAAGATAAAACATAGCAGGGACCTGACTGCTACCTTTAGGTATTTGGAGAATTCAGGTGGAAAGAGCCATACTCACTCTATATGACCAGGAGCATTGCAAAGAGAGCCAATTACTGAAATGCCAGAGTAACAAATTATGCTTCAATTTAAAAAAAAGGTTATTTTTATTCAGTAGTATAAATGTTCACTGAAGGAATTGCCTCTCTTAGAAGGTGGTGAGTCAGTTTTCTGTAGGTCCTATGCATAGCCTGGAATAGATAATCACTCGGAGGTGCTATGGAAAAGTGAGCTTAAGTCTCATTTGGGGGAAGGAGGGAGTTGAACTATCTGTCCCTTTTGATAACTACTGATATTGACAATCAAATGTCATTTAGTTGAGATTCTATTCTGTGAATTAAAACATGATTGCATATGCTGTGATATTTCATTAATTTGTTCCTTGATTCATTTATTCTGTAACACAGTATGATAAAGTAATCATTTCATAGGTTAGAGAAGAGGTATAGAAAGAGGAAGTAATTTTCCCAATAATACTGCATCCAGTTAGTGGCAGAGCGAGTTTTTGGACCCAAGTGTAATTCTTTTTAAATAAACCCAAACTTCCTCCCTTTATATTGGGGTAGTGGTGGCTTCAAGCAAGAGTGGAATTCAACACTTATTGACTCCTTTTCCCTTCCTAAGAAATAAGAAAGCTATTTGTTTTCCCACTGAGAAAATCTTTGAGCATGTTTCTTTTATCTTTTTATTCAGGTTTGAAAGCAACACCTTTCTTTGTTCCCACGGAAGGAATTAATTATAGTAAAGAGAAAATAAATTAAGGAGGATGCTTGTGGCAACAAGTTGACCTCACAGGAGAACTTTTTGTGAGTCTGATGATAAGTACAGACTGTATCTGATTGTTTTTATTCACATCTCCATTGCAGACGCCACACTCCTTCCTTCAGATGCCAATTATAGCAGGAAGCAGGATGGTACACATTTTTTAGGAACAGGAGAACATATTGTTAAGTGATGTAGCCTTATGTATGAAAGACTTCTTTGGAATTCATCAGGACTAGGAGTTATGAAATCTCATTTTGGCACATTTGCATGTACTCCAGAAAGACTTCTCAACTTAACTAAATGTTGAGTTGAGGAGATTTTTTGGCAAGAGGTGTGATAGTCAGCTATGTTCATTTTAGGGGACTTTGAAATGAGGGACTATGTCCCAATGATGCATTTTATGTATCTGTTTTCACACACACACAAAGGCTTTCAAGAGAAAGAAATTGCCTAGTCTTTTTTTTTCACCCAAAAAGTGCATCAAAACCCACGAGTCATTTGTGAAACCTGTTCATTGGATTGAGACCAGCAGTTAATATAGAGGTGAATAAAATAGGATGGAGTAGAATATAAACTTCAGAATATTACATGATAGTAAGTGTTTTGTACATTTTAATTTTAGTTGCACATAGCCATATGTGTCCTGTGGGTTACCACTTAAAATGTATTTCTTACTATGTTGTACAGCTAAAAAAAACTTGAAAGCTACTTATTCTACTTTTCTTTTTAACATTGTTAGTACATTTTTTTGCTAGAAAAATACAATATACATACTCAGGTTTATTCTTCTGTGACAGTGTCATGTGGTTTTTCTCTCCTGGATGGATGGGTTCTAAGTCTTCTTCTTAAGAATAAGCAAGAATTCTAAGACACCCATGGTGGGAAATGGTGAAGACTTTGAGAAAACATAACTAATTAATACGTTGTTGATAAGTGACGTAAGCATCAACATAGAACAATGGCGAGGACACTAGACCACGAAGATAGAGGAAAGTTCCTAGTCCAAGTTTTTATCAGACATCAAGACAAACCTGGGGACATTTTTTTTTTATTTTTTTGATATCCCAATATAGTACATTAAAAATAAATACAAGTGATATTAATTATAATTTTGGTATTAAAAGTGTACATATATCAAATTAATACATCTCCCCCCAACACACACACACACACACACACACACACACACACACACACACAGAAAATACAATGTGATGATGTTCTTAAGATGGTTCCTTGTAACATAAAACAAAGTATGATATACCGCATGTAATGGGGTGTGTAATAAAGCACAAGTTTAAACATAAATTGATAGCCTTTTTTCAGTTTTATCTGAGTTTTCTAATGATTACATGTACAATCTCATTTGATATGTAGTTAAGTCTAAATTTGAGGTTTTTTGAGAATGTGAAGATCAAGCCAAACACTGTTAGTAAGATAAAGTGAAGTAAGATATGAGAGAGCACTTTAAGAAGTAAAAGTAGTTTCATGAAATGGGTAAACTACATTGGAGTCATGACCTTAAATCACAAAGTTTGTTGCAAAGACATCTCAGGAATCAAAGTTTCCTGATACTTTGCAACCATTCTATTTAAGTAGTGTGAACACAGGCAAGTTTGAGTGTAAATCTTGATTAATATTCTTGCTAATAGAGGGACTTCAGACTAAGTCACTTAATTTAATTTTCTCATACTAAATTTTCACTTTGGCTTTACCTAGTTAAAATTGAGTAATGAATGAGGTAGAGAGTTAGGAGAGTGACCAGTAAAGGCAGTGAGTTTTAGATTTTTACCAATTTTCATTTTGGAAGTTAGTTTTGCAAACACATAATACAACATAGACTATTAACATGGTTGTCTTCACTGTGTGTGTGTGTGTAGGGGGTAGAGTTATGGGAACAGAGAATTTGAAGATGGAAAGTTAACACTGTATTTTAAGTACTTCTGAATTATGCTAACTTTTATAACAAGCATGAACATCTTTTGTAGTTAAAAAAAACCCTACAGTGGGTACAAAATTCCTCTTGCCCCTTAACTGCAGCTTTGCTAATGAAAGCCAAATTGAGTCATGCCAGAGGCCTGAGTATAAAACCAAAAGGAGATAATATGGACCTTAGGAAGTAAAACATATTAATAGCTATATTAGATGGAAAACTAAACTGATGCTCTCTTACAGATCATTATAGCTCAAATAATAGCAGTGACAGTAATAGTAACTATTATTTATCAAGCATGTACTATTATCAGAAATTATCAGTTTTTCTTATCTATGAATTGATACCAGATATAAATTTTGGTGCTATTACTGGCATAGTATTATTATTGTTATCTGAATGTCAGTCCTACCCATAGCTACAATGAAAACAGAATAGAGAATAAAAAGGATATGTCTTTGTTCCTTATCTCAAGGTGTTTAAAAACAGAAATATTGTATCTTTGCCAGTTTCTTCACAAACCTCCTTGATATATCTTTGGTTATATAACTTTTTTTCAGAAGTCATAGATCTACTTTTCACCAGATTTGGGTTAGGATTTCAAGGCTTGACTCTCCCTAATAAGAGCAGGGAGTTATTATTCTTTCAGAAATAGAAATTATTGCATTGCTATATGATGAATTTTTATCCTTTCGAGAAGCTGGAGAAATATACAAGTTAAGTAAGATGTATTGAAGTGTCATGTTAGTATACTTTCAATTTCATGGGATTTGAAAAAAAATTGAATTACTAATGAACCTGGTAATTAATATGTTTTTATTGAAGTAAATTGAGAGAAGAGAGAAAAAAATATATCAAGACACTGAAAAAAATTAAGCAAGCTGTCTGGCTCCATTACTCATTATCAAAGTTAATTTGGTTGTTTTCAATTCCTAAATTAGTCCACTCATCTCTTATTACATGAATATAATTAGTTCTCATTTTTTTGTGCTGAGGAAATAAAAATTTATAAGCAACCATTAATTTTCTTTACATTTAATGTTAAAACTCTAGGTTTTATTTTAAAATGTTTGTGTTAAAGAATCAAACTGGCAATATTAATTATATGAATTTGTATGTATTGATGGTAGATCTTCACATAAATATTAAAATGCAAAAAAATACAAATTATTTGGGAGTTTGGTGGTATTTTAATTTGCCAAGTTGTTTAAAGTTAGAAAAGTAATTAAAAACTGGCAGCAATGTTTTTGATTATTTGAGAGAAAATTTTACACACAGTATGTCATATATTTGGACAAAAAGCAATATATATATTTCTATGCAAGCATATACTATATAAAAGCACACCTAATAGAGCTCAAGGTCCATGTGATGCTACAACAAATGAACTAATTTATTCATTAGTAAGTTAGTATTTTGGGAATATATTATGTGTTAGATTCTGTAGTACACACTCTGAGAAAAATGGGATGATGCATTTGTGAGCATGTAACTCCTCTGACATGTATACCAAGTCATGACCTCATATTAATATAAAATTTACCTTTATAAAAAGAATACGGCTATGTGTAAGCAAAAATTTATAAAGTGACACTGATATGGCAAGGGATGAGTATTTTAAGAAACTAGATAGAAGGAAAGAAGTCTTTATTAAGTATAATTTGGAAAATTATGGAGAGTTTAAAAATGTTTTTATAAGAGTCTCTGTTTATAATCACTACTAAATAATAACAGTGAGATAAGTAATCGTAGAAGCAGGATATTACATGATTAAGGTAAACAGGGATAGAGATCCTCTGCCAGAATTTTAAAAAAAGAAAAAAAGCAATCTGTTGTTATTTTGTTTAATACAACGTGATTCTTATACTTGCCTAGTACTTAATACTCTGGGATCGAAGGCAGCTATGTGGAGAACCATAGGTCGCCTAGTTATACCCCTTTGTTTATACTATTCAGTGCCCCCGATCTAGGATGAAGTTGATAAGTATTGTTCCATTCAGGATAGCCTTAGTTAGGTTAATAATATTTTTATGTAAAATAATATGATTTTAATCTCCCTCATTAACAGATATTGCAGACAACCTCAAACAATAAACCATAAAATGCGTAATCGCTAGTAATTAAGACATTCTCTGGCTTATTTAACAAAACCGAAGTTGTTTCTTGTTATGAATTTAGACCTCTGATAATTATCTAATTATATGGAACTCTGGGAAAACTTAAACATTTTTTTATTCCTTTTAATCATACCTCATTTTTGCCTGATACAAATTTACATTCTTTGAGTGAAATTATTCATAAACTCAATCCTATCTCTGATTTTAATGTTTCTTGGTATTTGCTTCTTCCTTGAAATTCTCAACCTTCTCTCTTTCTGAGTCTTAGTTTGGAATCTTGAACTGTAATATTTTTCAAATTCTTTTGAGTAATCAGTAGAATTAATGGTTTTACTGAACTGGTTTCATTTATTTGAAAAGCAACATCCTTGAAGGAGGCAGTGCTGTTTTGTGACTGTAGAGAGTAGTACTTTGGGTTTGTTTGGCAGGAAATTTCTCTGCTAGCCTTAAAGATTGTTACATGCCTTTGCATTTACCTTTCCTCTGTCAGCAGATGGCAAATCGCATTGTATATGACTTTAAGGTTTAAAGAGGTTGAGGAGAGTATAACACGTGTGCCATCCATAGGAAGAAAGAATATCATCGAGAGATGTGACAAAGAAAAGTGTGTTCTCAATTTTTTAATATATAATACATGAAAGTGGCCACAAGTGGACTTTCAGAAATTGTACACAATTTCTAATCAAAGGCAACTGAAATGAGTCTTAACTGAAAAAGGGCCAAAACTCATACTGAAGTGATTGAATTTGAGCCTGGAAAACTTTACCTCTGATCCAGTTAGAGTGTCAAAGAATTTGGTTTTGAGATCAGTGCAGAGAGCATTCATCTTGGAATACTTTGGAGACTATATTTGATTTCCCACTTTGGGATGACCTTGGGCAGTTAGTTCACTTAACCTTTCTGAATCTGCAGATCCTCGTTTGTAAGATGATAGATGGTTATATCTGCACTCTCTGTACTAGTCTTTTATTATGATGGTCAATTGAATAATCAGTTAATGCACTTTAGAAATCTAAAGCTGCCTGATGTATTAATGAAATATTGAATGAACACTCACTGTGTGCCAGGATCTATATGCTTCGGCTAGGCTTTTATAAAGTACTGAGCATGGTAGCATGAAATCAGATGCTAATCAAAGACCTTTGGTTATTGATGACTCCACCACCACAAAAACAGTGAGATTTTGCTTGCTAGATGTGTTTGGGGGGTGGGGGACTTGTTTTCCACATCACGTGCACATGCCATAAGTAACAGATATTGATAAAGTGTCAGATCTGAAATGACCTGGCACTTCTTCTTTTTTAATAATAATATTTTTTTATTATATTATGTTAGTCACCATACAGTACATCCCTAGTTTTTGATGTAAAGTTCCATGATTCATTACTTGCATATAACACCCAGTGCACCATGCAATACGTGCCCTCCTTAATACCCATCACCAGCCTATCCTATTCCCCCACCCCCTCCCCTCTGAAGCCCTCAGTTTGTTTCCCAGAGTCCATACTCTTTCATGGTTCATTCCCCCTTTTGTTTACCCCGCCTTTCTTCTTCCCTTTCTTCTCCTATTGATATTCCTACTTCTTATGTTCCATAAATAAGTGAAACCATATGATAATTGTCTTTCTCTGTTTGACTTATTTTGCTTAGCTTTATCTCCTCCAGTCTCGTCCATGTTGCTGCAAATGTTGTGAAATTGTTCTTTCTGATGGCTGAGTAATATTCCATTGTATATATGGACCACATCTTCTTAATCCAGTCATCTGTTGAAGGGCATCTCGGCTCCTTCCACGATTTAGCTATTGTGGACAATGCTGCTATGAACATTGGGGTGCATATGGCCCTTCTCTTCATTACGTCTGTATCTTTGGGGTAAATACCCAGTAGTGCAATGGCTGGGTCATAGGGTAGCTCAATTTTTAACTTTTTAAGGGACCTCCACACTGTTTTCCAGAGTGGTTGTACCAACTTGCATTCCCACCAACAATGTAGGAGGTATCCCCTTTCTCCACATTCTCTCCAACAATTGTTGTTTCCTGCCTTGTCAATTTTTGCCATTCTAACTGGCATAAGGTGGTATCTCAATGTGGTTTTGATATGAATTTCCCTGATGGCTAATGATTTTGAACATTTTTTCATGTGTCTGTTAGCCATTTGTACTTCTTCATTGGAGAAGTGTCTGTTCATATCTTCTGCCCATTTTATGATTTGTTTATTTGTTTCTTGTGTATTGAGTTTGAGGAGTTCTTTGTGATTAGGAAGGAGAAGGTCAGACAACATTGACGTATTTAAAGTCTTACCAGTGTATACATATGTGCAAACTCATCAAACTGTAAACAAACACATGCAAGGTTTTGTATATCAATTATATCCCAATAAAACTGTTTTTAAAGGACTATCACAAAAACTGCAATATAATATATGTGTATAGTGAAGAGCAGAGCTTACAAAGGTAAAGGATGATTTACCCTAGTGATGAGGTCTAACAAAAGGTTTTAATAACAATCTCATGCTTGATGCACAGTCACTCTATATATTTAAACATTCAAAATTCTATTTCACAGGACCAAAACTTTATTTTGAAAGCAACTTGGATAGGGTTATCCATGGGCAGGGAGAAATACAATGTTTTGCTTCTTAAGCAAGGTTGTTCTTAGGTAAATATATTTATATTTACCTGAACTTTTATGCTAGGAATTATTTATCTAAATAACTTATATTCTTGATGTTACAAAGTTTAAGAGCCTTAAAAATTATTGAAGCCCTGTTTGTCCTGCTTCCTCCATGGGCTATTTAATCAACTCACCGGTGTCATTCTTCTCTGTTTTCTCTCCTAAACAGTGTATGTCCACATGATTACAATATTTGCAATTTTGTGCCAAGTCCTATGGTCTTTTTTTTTTTTAAAACAGATCAAAGAGAATAATTTATTTGTACAACCAACAGCCCCAACCAATCATAACCCTATCAAAATGGTCTACTTGCTTTGTTGGCACAATGGTCATTTTTCTAATACCTTACCAATTAGTTTATAGATTCCAGTATCCTGTGTCATATCAAGTTAAATGGTGACTCTATCAATTACAGTAAGTAGTAAGTAAGCAGTAAACAAAATAATGTAAAAAGTTAACTGCCAGCACATTTGTTTCTTTTTTTATAATAATAATTTTTATTATATTATATTAGTTACCATACAGTACATCCCTGGTTTTTGATGTAAAGTTCCATGATTCATTAGTTGCATATAACACCCAGTGCACCATGCAATACATGCCCTCCTTACTACCCATCACCAGCCTATCCCATTCCCCCACCCCCCTCCCCTCTGAAGCCCTCAGGTTGTTTCTCAGAGTCCATAGTCTCTCATGCTTCATTCCCCCTTCTGATTACCTCCCTTTCTTTATCCCTTTCTTCTCCTGCCGATCTTCCTAGCTCTTTTGTTCCATAGATGAAAGAAACTATATTATAATTGTCTTTCTCTGCTTGACTTATTTCACTTAGAATTATCTCCTCCAGTGCCGTCCAAAAAGAAATCGTTCTTTTTGATAGCTGAGTAATATTCCATTGTATATATGGACCACATCTTCTTAATCCAGTCATCTGTTGAAGGGCATCTCGGCTCCTTCCATGATTTAGCTATTGTGGACAATGCTGCTATGAACATTGGGGTGCATATGGCCCTTCTCTTCACTACGTCTGTATCTTTGGGGATCCAGCCAAGTTCTATGGTCTTAATGAAATATAGCAGGGCATAAGAGCCCAAAATTTGGAATTAAATAATCTGGATCTAAGATTCTCACATTTATACTGACTTGGGAAAAATCACATAACCCATCTTAAGGACTTAGTTTATACATTTTAAAGGAGTTCTTTCTTTTTTATTTTAATTCCAGTATAATTAACATACAATGTTATATTAGTTACAAGTGTACAATACAGTGATTCAACAATTCTATACATTACTCAGTGCTCATCGCCATAAGTGTACTCTTAATCCCCTTCATCTCTTACACAGATCCCTCCCCCCCTTCAGCCTCCCCTCTGGTGAGGGGAGTCTCTGTAGTTAAGAGTCTGGGTTTTTGGGATGCATGGGTGGCTCAGTTAGTTAAGCATATGCCTTTGGCTCCAGTCATGATCCCAGGGTCCTGGAATTGAGTCCAATAAGGACTCCTTGCTCAGCGGGGAGCCTGCTTCTCCCTCTGCCTGCCCTCCCCCTACTTGTGCTCTCTTTCTCTCTCTGACAAATAAATAAAATCTTTTAAAAAAAGAGTCTGGGTTTTTTTGTTTGTCTCCTTTTTCCTTTGTTGATTTGTTTTGTTTCTTAAATTACATGTATGAGTGAAATGATATGATATTTGTCTTTCTGTGACTGACTTATTTCACTTAGCATTATACCCTCTAGTTCCATTAGTGTTGTTGCAAATTGCAAGATTTCCTTCTTTTTTATGGTTGAATAATATTCCATTACATATACCACTTCTTTATCCACTCATCAGTCATTAGACACTTGGGCTGTTTCCATAATTTGGCCTTTGGAAACAAAGATGCAAGAAATATAGGAATGGTTGTATCTTTTCGAGTTAGTGTTTTCATATTCTTTGCATAAATACCTAGAGTAGAGTTACTGGATCATATGATAATTCTATTTTTAACTTTTTGAGGAACCTCCATACCATTTTCTGCAGTGGCTGCACCAGTTTACACTCCCACCCACAGTGCATGAGGGTTCCTTGTTCTTCACATCCTTGCCAGCACTAGTGGTTTCTTATATTGTTGATTTTAGCCAGTCTGACAGGTGTGAGGTAGTATCTCCTTATTGTTTTGATTTGCATTTCTCTGATGATCAGTGATGTTGAGCATCTTTTCATGTGTCTGTTGGCCATCTGCATGTCTTCTTTGGAAAAATGTCTATTCATGTCTTTTGCCCATTTTTTCGTTGGATTATTTGGGTTTATTGGGTGTAGAGTTTTATAAGTTCTTTATATGTTTTGGATACTTACCTGGATATGTCATTTGCAAATATCTTCTTCCATTCCATAGGTTTCCTTATAGTTTTGTGCGGAAGCTTTTTATTTTGATGAAGTCCCACTAGTTTATTTTTGCTTTTGTTTCCCTTGCCTCCAGAGACATATCGAGAAAGAAGTTGCTCTGGCCAGTGTCGAGGAGGTTACTGTCTGTGTTCTCCTCTAGGATTTTGATGATTTCCTGTCTCACATTAAGGTCTTTCATCAATTTTAAATTTATTTTTGTGTTTGTTGTAAGAAAGTGGTCCAGTTTCATGCTTTTGCATGTTGCTGTCCAGTTTTCCCAACACCATTTGTTGAAGAGAGACTGCCTTTTTCCCATTATATATTATTTTCTGCTTTGTTGAAGATTAATTGACCACATAGTTATGTGTTCCTTTCTGGATTTTATGTTCTGTTCTGTTGATCTATGTGTCTATTTTTGTGCCAGTACCATACTGTTTTGATTACTACAACTTTGTAATATAATTTCAAGTCCAGAATTTTAATGCTTCTAGCTTTGCTTTTCTTTTTCAAAGTTGTTTCAGCTATTCGGGCTCTTTCATTTGTCCATACAAATATTAGGATTGTTCGTTCTACCTTTGTGACAAATTCTGGTGGTATTTCGATAGCACTTATGTTAAGTGTGTAGATTGTTTTGGTTAATATAGACATTTTAACAATATTTTCTTAATCCATGAGCATGGAATGTTTTCCATTTCTTTGTATCCTCTTCAATTTCTTTCATAAGTGTTTGATATTTTTCAGAGTACAGGTCTTTCACCTCTTTGGTTAGGTTTATTCCTAGGTATCTTACTGTTTTTAATGCAATTACAAATGAATCCCATTCCTTAATTTAGCTCTCTGCCACTTCATGTTGGTGTATAGAAACACAACAGATTTCTGTATATTAATTTCATATCTTGTGACTTTACTGAATTTGTTTATCAGTTTTAACAGTTTTTTTGGTGAACTTTTAGGGTTTTCTGTATATGGTATCATATCATCTGCAAATATTGTAAGTTTTATTTTTTCCTTGCTGACTTTGATGCCTTTTTCTTTTTTGTTGTCTGATTGCTGTGGCTAGGAATTCCAATGTTATGTAAATAATAGTGATGAAAGAAGACTTCCCTGTCTCCTTCCTGACTGTAGAAGAAAAACTCTTAGTTTTTTCCCATTGAGGATGCTCTTAGCTGTGGGTTTTTTTTTTTTATAGCCTTTATTATGTTGTGGTGTTTTCCTTCGAAACCTACTTTGTTAAGGGTTTTTATCATGAATGCATATTATACTTTGTCAAATGCGTTTTTTGCATCTATTTAAATATATATGCCACGGGGGGAAAACTGTTACCTTTGAAAGTGAATGTGACCTGCTGTCAAATTGTATCAGAATCTTAGGAAGAAAGCACTAATTATTAGGAAAATTAATTTTCTATCAATGAGGTAATGTATCTTCCTTTCTTAGATGTCAATTGCTTTTACATGTAGTTTCTTGTTGTATTGAATTATTCCTCCAAAATACTATCCTGACAGAATAATCAAAAATTAATTTTAATTGTGCTTCTACCAAACATTTTGTAGCTTTCCTTTCCTTACTAATTTCTTAGGTTTGTTTTTGTTATAAATTCTATGTTTTGATCAGAAAAAAAAATGTACTGTTGGAGATGTATCAAGGCACTATTCTTTTTTAACACCTAACATTATGCTGTGTGTTAATTTAATGCCACTAAACATTTTGGTCATATAGTGGTTCGATTCTGGTATTTGAATTGCTAAAAATTAGGTAATAATTCTGTTGGAGTAAGGTATTACATTAATGTTAGTTATAATTAATGTTAGTTGTAATAAAGAATGACAAATTTGTTTATGTCTTTTGTAGCACTTGTCAAAATTCTGAGTATATGGATGTCAAATAAACACATGTTGAATTACATTTATTCAAAGTTGAATTCAAGTATAACTATATAGTCTAAGAAGGACACAAAAATGCTAATGTGAAAGTGTTTCCTTTGAAGACCTAGAGGTTAGAGTCTTAGAGTTTAGACTGAAGTGACTAATTCATGAGATCTTGGTCTATACTGCAACCTTGATGTTTATTGTATCTTACTTAATGTAGAAGTATGAAAATCTGAAACTTTGTCATAAACTAATTTTGTCTAGTAAAACAACTCTTCTTGGCTTTCGTTGTTTCAGTAGTCTGTTGGGCACTCTAACTTAGTTACTAATTGCTAGTAGGCTTTGAGATAGTTGAGTGAGTAGCCAGATAAGGTGCGGAACAATTAGGGATTGCTGGATATGGCTAGTGAGCAATTATCCAATAAGAAAGAGAAGTGGGAGATGAGGAGTGAGAATAAGCTAGTCCTTGCCTCCTGAAAGGGTATGAGGATTATCCCTTTTGTGTCCCATGTGTGTGAAAGGATGTGTGATTGCCCCACGTCTGATTACTTGGCCATTCTTTGCTTCCTCACTTTGTCATATGGGTCACTTATGACATATGGCTTCAATAATACATGAAATATTGTAAGAAAAAAGTTTTAAATAACTATAAAAAATAATTTTCCCAGACACCCTTCCATGTCACCCTATGGATTTCCCTTTTTTCTAAATTTGTGTTCAATTCACAGGGAAAGAAAGAGTGATTAATCTGTTGTGTTCTTCTTCTTTTCCTCCAACAGGGGCTGAGAATATGAAAAACAATAATAGGTTCCCACACATTAAATGACATTTATGTGTATAGATTTTCATATACATGATCTCATTTGTTCTTCCTATTGACTTGTAAAGTAAATAGAATTATTGTCATTTTACAGGAACCAAGGAAATTAAAGTACAGAGAAAATAAATTTACAAGGTTACAGTATGCTTTAGACAAAATTTCATTTAGGCATTTCTGATTCCAAAAACTCTATTATATCATGCTATATCCTATGTTCTAAATTCCAGTACCACAGAAGAGTAAAGTATACCTATGGAATCATGACCCTCCAATTCCATCATGGAGGTTAACTAGTATTGGCAGTATTGTAATTTTCCACCTTTTCTGTATAATTTTTCAAAATCAGTTTCTTTCACTTCTCCTTCTCTTTCTCCATATTTTGTTAAGTAATATTTTTAACAAAAATTCAATCCCATTCACTTTCTTTTGTAGCTGAATCTAAAAAGCAACAGCAACAATATGGCATGGACACATTTTCAAGTCAATATGACACATCTTTTTTTCTTTTAAAGATTTCATTTTATTTATTAGGGAGAGAGCACAAATAGGGGGAGTGGCAGGCAGAGAGAGAGGGATAAGCAGGCTCCCTACTGAGCAGAACCTAATGCAAGACTGTATTCCAGGACCCTGGGACCATGACCTGAGCAAAAGACAGAGGCCTAACTGACCAAGCTACCCAGGTACCCCCGTATGCTGCATCTTTTAAGTGTAAATTACTTCCAGGTCATTCTTGGGTATTATCACATTTCTTCTTTGTAATTTTATTGACTCCACATTCAATATGTCTGCATTACCTTTGTCTCATATTTTCACTGTTGTTGAAATCTTCAGCATTTGGACTGCATTTTCCTTTCCACTATGTTTCTTTAGCCATCCTCAGCAACTTCTAAATATAATTTCATGTCCATCTCAGATACTGAGCTCAGAATTCATCATCAACCACCAATACAGATAGAAAGTGTTATCACTTGCACAGAACTGCATTTTTTCCTGGAAGTCAGGGACACAAATGGAGGCTTTCCCTTTTGAGCAGCAAAGTACTGTTCATGTTCCTTTTTCTCATTTTCCACTACTCCGTACATCCTTACACAAGATGTAGAAGAAAATGAAGGTCAATATAACATGAACAAGACTTTCTAGATTACGTTCTCACTACACTTGGTTTTCAGCTTTCAGTTTCTCCTGCCAACATCTTACCGATTTCTGGCCAAGGAAAGACATCAAGAAGAGAGAAATTAATCTTTCATGGTGGAAGACTTGCCTAATCATGGTGTAGAACTGATTTGATTACTTGTCGTTTGAGATCATCATCTGTAGAACAGCCAGTTCTGGTTATTTAGGGAATCTACTATAATTCAGGGCTGGGCCAAGATGTAGAAGATAATTTATAAACAGTATTAGGGCCCAATATTAGGTTGCAAGGCTTGATCCATAAATTTCAAGCCTAAGCCGGGATATTCAGTTTGTTCTTTCCAGTTATATACAAACAACAATTGAAAATGTTTTATTAAAAAGCTGAACAAAGTAGAACACATTGTTTTTCTAATATTGTTGGCCATAATATATTGGCATAGAATACAAATTTTTTTTATCATGAGAACTTTTGGCTAAAATGTGATATGGTAATATGAATGAACATGTCTGCTGATATTTTGTGTTTAGTAAGGTTCTCCATTGAGAAACAAAATTGTATTATTTCATTAATACATTTTTAACATTAACATTTTTAAATTTATGAAGGAACCTACCCTAAGGTAAAAGAGCATCAAGGAAATGATGAAGCATGGATGGCCGGCCGGTCAAGAAAAGATCCTGTATATCTGGGACTAGAGTTACAAATTAGTCTGTATTGCCTTGAAACTAGAATTTCTCATGACCTCAATGGCTCTTATTTCTAGTTTAATAGCAACATTTTATTTCTTTAACATTATGATAGATAGCATGAATCTGGGAAGTTGAAGGAAGAAGGCAGTGGAAGTAGGTCCATGTTGTATAAAATGGAAAGCAGAAACAAAAGGGATAATGTTTTCCCTTGGTAGCAGAGGATAGACCATTCTCCAACTTTATTCCAGTATTCTGCATCTGCCCACACAAGGAACACACGCGTACACACACATGTGTGCGCACTTGATATTTACTTCATTCATCCCTAATTGATTAGGGGAGTGTAGTGATAACACCCTGGGATATTGTATATCACTGCGAGAAATATCTGGGAACTTTCATGGGAATCATCTGGGAACTTCTCAGAAATACACATTCTTGGACCCTACACCAGACTTAGTGAATCAGGGACTTGGGAGTAGAGGTCGGAATCTGTATTTTAAGCATTCTGATGCAGGCTAATGTTTGAGAATTAAGTTTCTGGAAATTTCATTTTAAACATAATTTCTGAAAAGTAGTTGCTCTACACTTTCATTTTTAAATCTTTCTCGGACTAGTACAAAGCCCACCTCCTTTAACTCTCTGTGGCCCCACCATAAGTAAGCTCTTGACATACTGAAAGCATTTCACACCAAACTTAGGAACTGGAGAGGGTGCTGTCTTGTATTTCAGTTCTGTCTGAACACATTTTACTCCCCTGGCCAGACAGGATAGTAACTTTGTTGTACTTACTCTTTCTTTCTTTCTTTCTTTCTTTCTTTCTTTCTTTCTTTCTTTCTTTCTTTCTTTCTTTCTTTCTTTTAATTTTTAATTTTTAATTTTTATTTTTTTAATGTAAATTTCGATGATTCATTAGTTGCGTATAACACCCAGTGCACCATGCAATACGTGCCCCCCTTACTACCCATCACCAGCCTATCCCATTCCCCCACCCCCCTCCCCTCTGAAGCCCTCAGTTTGTTTCTGAGTCTGTCTTTCTTTCTTTCTTTCTTTCTTTCTTTCTTTCTTTCTTTCTTTCTTTCTTTCTTCTTCTTCTTCTTCTTCTTCTTCTTCTTCTTCTTCTTCTTCTTCTTCTTCTTCTTCTTCTTCAAGTCTTGCTCGTAGCTTGCCCTGGATATGTTAAATAGTTGGCAAATGGTGACTATGGAGTCAAGGTTCTACAATATCAAAATGCTTGAAATTTTACTTAGTCTATGTAGTTTACATTGACTCCTTTGGCCATGAAAACCAGTTTTCACTGATATAGAAAGAAAAACCACAAAATGAATACATCTTGGGGACCAGGCACATATTCATTTAAAATATATATTGAATACCTGCTACAAATCAGGCCTCATGTGTTATCCTGGGGAAAAATATGATATGGCATCTGTCCTTAAGAAACATACAGCCTAGGGGCACCTGGGTGGCTCAGTTGGTTGAGCAGTTGACTCTTGATTTTGGCTCAGGTCATGATCTCAAGGTCCTGGGATCAAGCCCCACGTTGGGCTCCCCACTTAACAGGAGTCTGCTTCAGGATTCTCTCTTTCCCTCTCCCTCTGCCCCTTGCCCTGTTCTGTCTCTCTAAAATAGATAAATAAATCTTAAAAAAAAAAAAAACCCACAAGAAACATACAGCCTACCTTTGCTTACATCTCTCATGTTGTCTAAGCAATGCCATCCCACCTATGCCAGGCCTCACCCAATCTAAACCAAACCCTGAACACACTCTCTACCACATAACTTATTAAGAACACTTATTATCTCAGATTCTCATGTGTTTTTCATTGTTGCTATTCTCCTGTTTCTTGTCTGCTCTTCCCCCAACTTGTCAGAGTAGAGACTTTGCTCAATATCTCCAATGCCTAAAGGAGAATCTGGTACATAATATTCACTTATGAAATAATTTTGAATGGATGGATGACTTAAAGGATAAACTACTTTATGAGGAAGACATTGTAACTCCCACTGTAACAGAAGAAACTGAGGCTCCAAGAACTTAAATGAATGGACGTAGAGCCTAAAACTCAGGCTAACTTGTTTCCAGTTCTAAAGCTTGTGTTCCTTAACTGCACTGGACATCTCCACATGATTTTCTGCCTGTAGTGTCTCTGTCTCTCTTTTTTCAAGGGTGCTCAGGAATTTGAGCTGCAATTCTCGGTACAGATGGCCTGCACTTTAAAGTTGTCTGCCCAAAAGGGCAGGGAGCTTTGCAATTAAGTGTTTCTTTGAATTAAAATACCTAGGAAAGCTCAACCTTGCATAGAACCTGCTCTCCCAATAGTTTTGGTATTTGCATCCGCAACTTGTGAAAGCATCCTTGAACTAAATCAAGGAAGCAGAAAGGTAAGATTAAGGAAGCAGCTAGCCAATGGATTGCTCCTGCAGTGAACTGACAGCAGGAGCCTTGGCCATGGGAGGCTTTTAAAGAGGCTTGTGCAGGGACACCTGCTTTTGAAAGGTAATAGGCCTCATAGGAAGAATGTCCTGGACTTGACTCCTAGTTATGCCTTTTCAGAAAGTTCCTATCCTCAGTAAGCCTCAGTTTCTTTTTCTGTCTAATCGGATTCATCATGATTACATAGCAGGGATATTCGAGAATTGAGATAGTGATTGTGAAGGCTGTTTGGACCTTGATTGGCACATAGTAGATACTGCATAAATGGGTGTTGAACTTACTATTTTAACATAGGATAATACATAATGATACATAAGCATAAAATATCAGTTCCCAGGTGTAACAAATTAGTAATCTATCAAAAACTAGGCTGGAGTTGAGGGCTGGAATTGACGTTGCCTATAGTTCTATGTCTAGGCTACATAGGCCAGATTATCTGGAAGTCTTTTTTTTTCATTTTATCTATCATCTATCTATCTATCTATCTATCTATCTATCTATCTATCATCTATCTATCTATCTATCTATCTATCTATCTATCTATCTATCTATTATGTTCAGTTAGCCAGCATATAGTACATCATTAGTTTTTGATGTGGTGTTCAACGATTCATTAGTTGCATATAACACCCAGTGCTCATCACCACACATGCCCTCTTCAATACCCATCATTCAGTCCCCATACCCCCATCCCTCTCCCTTCTGTAACCCTAAGTTTGTTTTCCAGAGTCCAGAGTCTCTCATGGTTTGTCTCCCTCTCTGATTTCTTCCCTCCCATTCAGCTTTCCCTCCCTTCCCCTGTGGTCCTCTGAGCTATTCCTCATGTTCCACGTATGAGTATCTGGAGGTCTTTAAGGAGGCTACCTACTAATCCAATCAAAGGAGGACCATCATGGCCACACTGTGGTTTGGTTTTACTCTTCTAGTTAATAGTGCTATAATTAGACTTTTCTAACTGTTAACATGCAGTAATCTTTCATAATTCCAGTAGTCTATCACTAAATTCTGCAGTGGTTCACATTCTCAGCATGGATCTCTATTATTTCCCCACTTGACAGAAAGATGACAAACAGAAAGATGACAACTTAGCTTAAGAATGCTTTCTACAAGTGAGCATGCTCTGCAGTTTCTGTGGTGGTAAAAAGAATGTAATATATTGCTAAAGTTAATTCTTTGCCTAAAATGTATGTTGGTGCTATAAACTTGGGATTGGGAGTCCAAACAGCTGGGTTTAAATTCTAGTTCTGCCACTTACCATCTGGTATGATCTGAGACTGTTACTGCTCTGCTGTAAAATAGGGCCGGTAATACCTACCTCACGGGGTTATTATGTGGGTTAAATTAAATAAAGTAATGTATATTCAGCACCTCAAAAGTGAGAGATTAACAATTGTTAATGCTTTTGCTTATCTCCTTCCACAAACCATGCACAGCTGCGCACCACCCCTTTCCCTACCCAGATTTTGCACAGACAAGATTATGAGGCACATCCTGAGGTTGTTGCAGCTGCAGCACATAAAATAGAGCTCAATGTGCATGTGAATAAAATTGTAATAAGTGGGGCTTCCAGAATCACATCACTTCTTTCAGGCAGTGCACTGTCAGCCATTAAATCATATGAATAGTTAAACCAAAGGTCACTGATTCATCACCCTATTTTATAGCAGAAAAATTTCTGTACTTTCCAGGATCAGAAATAATGTCCCCACTCTGAAATTTGAGATGTATTTGAGATGAAAAGGGATGTTTTTAAGATGGCGTCTTTCTTGGCATTAAGCCTACGTGGTATGAAAGGGTGGAAGAGAGTAACTTTATAACAGAGAACCTAGTAAACATGACCTCAGTCAGGTCATCAAGTCTAAAATCAACAGTGATCAGCAATACTGATGGTATGCACCTTTAGTATAATGTGATGAGAATGGTACTTTCTTTGGTGGTCCTTCTCCCCAAAACACGTTACCCTAGTCGAATTGTGAGAAAAATATTAGATGAAGGACAGTTCTACAAAATTGTACTGATTAGTACCCCTCAAAACTGTCAAGGTATTTAAAACCAAGAAAAATCTGCGAATCAGTCAGTCTTGAGGAGCCTAAAGAGACATAAGTGAGTAAATATAATATGGTATCCTGGATGGGATCCCAGCAAAGAAAAATGAAACTAGGTAAAAACCAAGGGAATCAGAGTAAAGGATGGACTTCAGTTAATGTATCGATATTGGTTCATTATTTGTGATAAATGAGCCATACTAAAGCAAGATATTAACAATAGGAGAAACTAAGTATGGAACACTTTTCTGATTTTCTGTACTATCTTTGCAATAATTCTATAAATCTAAAGCCATTCTAAAAATCTTCACTATTCTTACTCTTCAAAACTCAAATCCCTCCTTTAGAAAACCTTCCTCTTATGTAAGCCTATAATGTTATATCTTCCCGCTCTCCCCTACCACCATAGTCTGAATTAGTGTCTCCTGTCTATTTCGTATCACGTTGTATTATAATTGTTTCACAGGTCAGGTATTTGGTCTTTTATCTCCATATTCTGCTGCTTTCCACAGTGTTTCGGATACATGATCGATAATACTCATGCAATAGAATAAGTGGGGAAAAATGGAACAAATCACTATTAAAATAAATAGTTGAATTTTTTAAATGAACAAATAACTGAACGGACATTGCCATGAACAGTGATTGTGCTGAGAAGCAGTTGGAGAAGAGCAGCAACTGAAGGTCCTGGCCACAGCCCATTTCCCATATTGTTGAAGCACTGATAATATAATCACTAACAAGTGGTTCCTTTTTGAGGGTCAGGGCTCTGTTCTAGGGATTGGAGAGGGTCCATGGATGCCTGTTGGTGTTAAGCACAGTCATTTCATCTGTAGCAACTCCGTGCATCCTACCTGTGGGTTTCATTCATTAATTCACTTAACAAATGTGTAATGACAAAGGTGATAATAGTAGCTGAGCATTTACTGAATACTTGCTACATAAGTTTATATAGTCTTATAAGTGCTGGTTGCTAGAGTGGACTGATTGCAGCCATGTAACAACTTTGTGTTGTGTTAAGTAACTTTACATAAGGTTGCATATAAAGAGTCTACTATGCTGCAAACACTGGATATACAACCAGAAGAGTGAGAGAGATGAAGCGGGTAGGGAGTGGAAATGGAGTGCTACCGGTGGGCATAGTGACCTTTACTATTCCTTCTGCAATAGAAATTCTATAGTAAAGACAACAAATACCCAGTGAGAACTGAATATCAGACACAGTGCTTGTTAGAGAAATCACATTGTTAGTTTAAAGAGTTCAAGCCAGGATCAGATAGGCTTGGACTGGAATCCTGGGTTTACACTTAGTAGCTTTGTTACCTTGGCCAATCAGCTTCAGCTTCTGCTCTGTAAGTGGAAATTCTTTCTTCCCTTGCAAGGTAATTGGGAGGATTAATGATTTATGTTGAGCACTGGACACAGGGTAAGTATTTGATCGCTGGTAAATGGCATTTTTGTTACATGCGAGGGGATAAGAAAAGCACAGTAACTGGTGGAAGGAGGGGGAGTGGTTGTGCTAAGGCCAGCTTTCACTCTCCGTATATTTTCCTGGGCCTTGTTTGAGTATTAATCTTACTGAATGAGCCTGCCCCATGAACAACATTCTCAATAGAGATTATGTTGTAAGGGAGAAAGTAGTATTAGCAGGCATGTCTGCTTACCTTCTATTCAGGATTGCTTTAAGACGAGAGGCATGGTCATGCCCAGAAGTCTAGCAGTTCAACTTTGATGATCTGAACATAGAACAAGTGCTCACTGATGAATTCCGGATTGTCAGTGGAGTCGAATACAGGCTTGCTTTTCCATATAGTCTGTTTTACAGAGACAGACTCTTAAAGTTGCAAGGACTTGAGGGCTTATCATGTTTATTCCCCTTATATCCACCTCTGTGTAGTCACTGATGAGAGAATATGAATGACTTGTTGGTGTTACTGATAGTGAAACTCTCGCTTCTTATATCTGGTAATAGAAATATGTAGCTCTAACAGCTATTTATTTATATTTTTATTTGAACATCATTGACACACAATATGACATTAGTTTTAGGTGTACAGCCTAGTGATTTGACAAGCTTTGACAAGCTGTGCTCATTTACCACAAATGTAGCTACCATTTGTCACTATAAACATTATTACAGTACCATTAACTATATTTTCTATGCTGTGCCTTTTATCCCCATGACTTATTTATTTCCTACTGGAAGCCTGAACCTCCCACTCCCCTTCACCCATTTTGCCCATCCTCCCATCCCCCTCCCTTCTGGCAACCTCACTATTTCTCACTATTTATAGGTCTGACTCTGCTTTTATTTGCTCATTTGTTTTGCCTTTTTTAGATTCCACATGTAAGTGAAATCACATTCTTTTTTTTAAAAAGATTTATTTATTTATTTATTTATTTATTTATTTATTTGAGAGACAGCACAAGCAGGGAAAAGGGCAGAGAGAGACAGGGAGAGAATCTCAAGCAGACTCCCCACTGAGCCCATAACCTGATGTGGGGCTCAATTTTAGGACCCTGAGATCACTACCTGAGCCAAAATCAAGAGTCGGATGCTTAGCCAACTAGCCACCAGGCACCCCATGAAATCATACTCTACCAGCAATTTAAAATACCCTTATTTTATAATCTTATTAGAAAGTTTATATGTAAATGGCTATTATCCAGTTCCTTTTCCCTGTGGAAAACAGACTGAAAGCAATCTTTACTTTAGGTTATATTCAAGACTATTTTATCCTTCTATCCCTGGAGAGGTAGAAATTGTATCCATGTACCATATCTGAGGAGCCAATATGTTCCTCATTGGTTTGACCTCTCAAAAGAAGCATGTTTGCTGAGTTATGTCCAGATGCATAGAAATAGCACAGTATAATGATTTTATATTATACCAGCTCATTGGCCATAAGGAAATCACTTAGCTTCTTTAAATACTGCTTTTTATCCTTTCTAGAAATGGAGATGATAATATCAAATTTTTAGAGATATTTAAATGACTATTGGGAGTGTATGTAAAGGATTACACATTGGCCAGCAAATACCACATTCTCAAAATATTGGAAAAATATTAATTTCTCTCTATAAAACTATTATTAAAGACATTATCAGTCTTGTTCCTCAACGTCCTTATATAAAGGAACATCAACATGAAAAATTTCCAATTGGGGCAAATTTTATGAAAATATATGTGCATATGGAAAACCAATATTTTTTCATGCATATAACATGTAAGTATATGTATAACATAAATATGTAATAAATATAAAGTATATGTGCTATATTATATATGCATGGTATTATATAAATATATATATGTATGTGTATAGGTGATAGACTTTTTTTTTTCTAACCTAAACTTCCAGGGAGCTCAGTACTAGAATAAATTTCTAAAGACAGTATATTTTTTTCCCTTAGATGATTGATACCTTTAATTCTTTTTCCTTCCAACTGGATTTTGATTATTCAATTTTAGCAATCTGCTCCTTTCATTATAAACCACATTAGATCACTTTTAGAAGTAATGAAGACCTCAGGTGCAGACATATCATGCCTTCTGTTTCAAGAGAAAAAATGAGAGCGGCAAAGTTAAATGACACGTTCTTTAAATCACATTGTTAGCTAATGGGAGACTCAAGATAAAAATAACCGGGTGATGACTGGTGTTCTTCTAAACTGATCTGTGTAGTCACACTCAAAGTTTTAATGAGAGCTCACGAAGTTATTTTCAATCAAATAACTTTCACCCATTCAGGAAGCTTTTCTAATGGAACGTTCAATGAACACCCTCCAAAATACTTAACACATATGCTGGAAAATGGCTGTTGGTGCTATCTGTACTCTTCAAAAATGCACAGAAGAAAGTATATATTTGATCTTTAATAGCTTCAGGGAAAAAGAATGAACTGACAATTGCCTGATAAAGAATCAGGCTCAGATATCCACATGAGGGCAGACTCATATCTAGAAACATTTGTTTGCCCATGAGTAACTACCTCTCAATTTTACCTAAGGAATACATCTTCCAAATACTGCCAAGACACCCATTGATCTCTTTTCAGTCATGAGCACTAGTAGCAGGAAGAAGAGCAATAAAATGAACAGCCAACACATTTCCTCGGACCTGGCGCCAAAGTGATATCATGCGGTACCTCACATTGAAAGGAAACAAAAGAAATGAGATATAAATTTTAAATTGTGTGGTCTGGAATCACTGACTTTTGTATAATAATGAAATTCACAAAATTATATAACATAGCAGTCTTATAAAGTATATTTATGAAATTTTAGAATTGTGCTCAGTTTACCAATAAAGAATTTGAGGTTTATTTTTTTAAAAATTATTTGTTTATTTGAGAGAAACAGGGAGAGAGAGAGAACAGAGGGAGAGTGAGAGAGGAGAGAAGGAAGCCCAACACGGGGCTTGATCTCAGGACCCCAAAATCATGACCTGAGACAAGGGCAGACACTTAACCAACTGAGCCACATTGACACCCCAAGAATTTGAGGTTTAGACACACTAAGTGACCAATTCAAGTTCAAATAAATAGTAAGTCATGGAATGTTACTTAAACTGAGATCTTTTGATACTAGTTCTGTGCTCTTTTAGCTGAGCCATGTTATGCTGTGTTTTGTGTGATTCCACTGATTGACAGAAGTGGCAAGCTGTGGTCTTACACATGCCATTGGCCACCCTGTGAACCTGCCTTGGTAAAAGATGAATGGGTACAGGTTACCTGAGCACCTGCAGTGAGCAGTCTGCTCACAAGAAGTCAGCAGATCCAGAACCAGACATTTAAGAGTAATTGACACAAAGAGGAGGAAGATCTCCGTGTGCAGAAACAGTGAATTTAGGCAACAATTTCTAAGTCAAGTTCAGATCAACTCAGTGAATTTTCTTTGTGCCTTTATGATGTGCCAGCGCTGTTGACCAGTAGCACACATTTTGTTTTGTGTTGTGATACTACATTTGAAAAATGGCCCATGGCCTTTGCAATTTTCTTGCAAAGAAATTTTTGATTAAGAAATAGAGGTTGAGTTACTAGCCACAGTTATTGGAAGATAAGATGTGTGGGGTGCTGTGCATGTATATGTAGAGATGTGTGTACATGTGTGTGTGACGCGTGCACACATATTTATGTATATGCATGTGGTTGAGGATGTCATTAGTGATTATACTCCAGAATCTCTTAGTAGAGGACCTGATTTATTGATGTTAGCCATTCTGTCTTTCCTGAACAAGAATGTGTGTGTGTGTGTATAATATATACACATATATATTTTTACAGATATATATGTGGGTATACGTAGCTTTATAGATTCAAATCTGTCCATACCTTTCATACATAACCTGCTCCATAAGGACTGAGAGAACACACAAATAAGTATTGTGTAACCTTTACTTATGAGTGATTCACATTCTAGTCATTGAACAAGGTACATAGTCAAATAATTTCAATAATTATCTGGCAGGCTGTGACAATGCTATAAAAGGGTTAAAAGTGCTAAAGGGTCACAGAAGGGACATTAGATTTAGACTTGAGATGTAAAAACCATTTCTCAGTAGAAATGACATTTGGCTAAACCCTTAATTATGAAAAGGATGGTGACATGGGATGATGAGCGGCTTTCACAGTTTATAGCTATTACCTCAACCAGAAGTAAAAGGATTTCTGCCTGAAAGTAGTTTGGGGTAAATCTGACCTTATAAAGCAAAGATTTGAAAACAGGTCAGAATATATTGAGTTGTTGGGGGCTTAAGGTGGGATTTTGGTACCTGATTTTTATTATTTACTCTCCTCTCCACCAGTATCCTGACTAAAACATGTCCATAAAGTGTCATGCAGAGATCCATAAATCAGCTTTATTCAGGTATCACCTGGAAGGTTCTACACTTCTTCCTCTGGTGCTATTTCGAGCAATAAAAGAGAAGTTAGAGACAAATATAGAAGTTTCCTTCTAATATTCCCCAGAAGGCAGAGGTACTAACAGACATTTGTTCTGTGTGGGCCAAGGCAAGAACAAGAGTGCGGAGAGCCTATTTTCTCCTACAGTAGCTATTGACAAATCTAGAAAAACAATACATATCTGTTTTACTTCCAACATCTGTCATTTATCACATTTACAAAACTCTCACATGAGGCTAGTTACATAGCATCCTCCAGACTGATCTAATCTGAACTGAAAAGGGAGATAAAACTGCCTGTATCAACTTGGTCCACAGGGACTTAGCTTCAGTGAGATATGGAGAATGGATCCTATTAAATTTGTAATGATGCAGCTAATGAATAATGAATGTTCTGGTGTCTGGTGCTATCTTTGAATAATCATCTGCAAACATATGTTTTTTTCAGAACTTCATGGGATGTTGATTTTATGCAAACTAGAAATCCTCCACCATCTGTAATGGCAAACAAGTTCTCAGTGCTTTGACTAATAATAGATAGAGCACCGAGTGAGTTTTATGAAATTATTCGAACAGTATGGAAAGATTTCTTCATGTCGTTATTGAGCATTGCTTTCTTGCTCTCTGACCATTTGGGCTGGCTATGATGATGATGTGCTGAGGCTTTAAGAATTTTTTTTACATCTTTGGTCTCTGTAAGGTCTACACATTTTGTTTAGTTTTGTGCATGCTTTGAATACAGGTCTCCTATGCATTTCTTTCTCTTTCATATTAGGGTATGGGTTGCCAAAAGCTGTGCAGCAGTTGCTCTTGCTTCTTTTAGTAGACTCAGCCCTAGAGACAGAATTCTATACACGCCAAAGGTAGAGTTATATAAGGTAATTGTATTTTTCTACTTACCATGGATTCTACCATAAAGGTCTCTGTTTGCAATATGCAAGATAACTAAATTCACTCTTTCAGCATGCTAATTTAAATGGTCCATACTCTGCTTATGGAACTTGATGCCAGGGCTCACAGAATTGGATCTGGATGCTCTAACCTAAGGAATATGAACCAGCATGTTAAATTTCTTCTACTTTGTATGGATGCTTACTTGCTAGTATAATTTGCAGGTATATTTTGCCACCTTTTGTCCAGAGCTCCATTGAAATAAAAGTCTACTCATCTGCTGTTCACTTTACCTTTCATATCTTTTCCTTTGACCATACATTTCTCACTTTATTATTTTTAATTTATAATATTCTTTCTTTCTTTCTTTCTTTCTTTCTTTCTTTCTTTCTTTCTTTCTTTCTTCTTTCTTTCTTTCTTTCTTTCTTTCTTTCTTTCTTTCTTTCTTTCTTTCTTTCTTTCTTCTTTCTTTTTTTCTCCCCCTCCCCTTTTCCTTCCTTCCTTCCTCCCTCCCTTCCTCCCTCCCTCCCTCCCTCCCTCCCTTCCTCCCCTTCCTTCCTTCCTTCCTTCCTTCCTTCCTTCCTTCCTTCCTTCCTTCCTTCCTTCCGAATCAGTGTGGAAAATACATCCATTAACCAATGCATTACTGCTATGAAATAAACAACTTGGGAGACAAAATAACTTGATGGTTTATAGAACTAGGTTTGGAATCAATGTAATTTGGGGTCAAATCTAGACATGGTTCCTTACCAGTTATGGAAGAAGGGGCCAGTCATTTAATCTCCTTCAAAACAAGTTTCCTCACTTATGAAAACGTCTATGAGATGATACTGGTATCTTGTAGATATTAAAAGGAGTGATAGCATCCACATAATAACAATGTCATGAATATTAAGTACAATATTAGGTACAATAATGGAAGCAGTATGGAACATTTACCAGACTTGCTCCTAGTGTAGAGTCAGTGAATGGTCAAGGTGCTGTGACTGCTGCCTTGACAGTAGTGTTGTCATTGGTGGTGGTGGCGGCAAAGATGGATCATTGTGTTTTTTCAAGTGTATCATACCCACTTCCTTCTGAAAGTACATTGCAAAATTCTAGTCATTGGTGTGAGATGTTACTATGACTGAAAGGGCAATTTTCTGTGAAGTTCTGGTTTTCAATAATCAGGATTAATCCTTACATGTAGGCAAACTGAAAAATTCTTTTGCAGCTCCTGACAATTTCTCCACAATATAGAAAAGTCCAACCGGACACACTGAACTGATAATATAGATGTCATCTCTCCTTTAAATTATATTTATAAAATCCATAACTGCATTAGCCTGAAAACCTTGATGAATATATTATTAATTTTTTAAAATCCCTCTGCCCTCAAAAACTAATATCTAAATTAACATTGTACTATTATGTTAAAATATGATAAGAAACTTGACTGTAAATTACTGAAAGTAGGGCTTATGAAGGATTATAGGAGTTGTAAAGGTGGGGGGAAAGGCTAATGCATTAGGAAAATTCAGCAGATGCACGGTGAACATTAATTACACCTTACTGAGGTATCGTTTACTGAGGTTAGCAGGTCCTAAGTCATTGCGTCCTCTTAGAAAATGGTCACAGTTAGCCTTGCACCATAATTTATAAAACAGAAGATATTGTTTCTCTCTCTAAATTGAACCATGTAAAACTATACACATATTTTCTTATCAGTCTCTTGAAAAGCAAAGGAGGGAGGACCTATGGTCCACCAGGATACTTAACGACACCAAGGTTTCTCACTTCCTCATATTTACGAGCCACACTCTCCAGATACCAACTTTCCTTTTGCACCCTCATGGTGTGGGGCATCATATGTGGCCCTCTCATATGGAAAAAGCTGTTGGACTAGGGAGGAAGAGACCTTTGTTCTAGGAGCTATTCTTCTGCTATCCAGCTGCGTGTTTCCCCCATAGTCACTGTAGCTCTCTGTGCTTGCAATTTCTCATCTACAAAAAGTTGTTTGTTTTATATCACTAGTTCTTTTTTAAAAGATTTTATTTATT
Organism: Ursus americanus; assembly: GCF_024610735.1. Classification (NCBI taxonomy): domain Eukaryota; kingdom Metazoa; phylum Chordata; class Mammalia; order Carnivora; family Ursidae; genus Ursus; species Ursus americanus. The sequence goes on along the minus strand of NC_142142.1, from coordinate 22,181,614 downwards.
TATTTGACAGAGAGAGAAACAGTGAGAGAGGGAACACAAGCAAGGGAAGTGGGAGAGGAAGAAGCAGGCTCCCAGCAGTGCAGGACCTTGGGATCATGCCCTGAGCTGAAGGCAGACGCTTAAGGACTGAACCACCCAGGCGCCCCTATATCACTAGTTTTAAACATTTTCAGTCACAGTCCCTTTGACAATACTATGAAACCTATGAATTTTCTTGCCAGAAATATGGAAATCTTATCAAATAAATCTATACGCAGTTTCAATTATTCTGTGCTACCCTGATGCTCTTACAACTGCATGGACCCTAGGCTAAGTACGCTTACTCTAGGCAATTGCTGCTGTCTACCATAACTCTGTAATTCTGTGATCCTTAGGTATTTAACATTTCTCCCTCAAATAGCTTATACTTTTTAGGGAGTGGTGAGAAACTGTATGTGAAAAGACTCTAGGGAAGAGTTCTGAGACTGGAGTATGTCCTTTTTTACTTCCTCTAGCTTCAGATTTGTCGTGAGATTTGGGGATTCTTATGGAGTTTCTTTGGGTTTTCTTTGTAGGGTAACATAGTGGAAAAATCTTGGACTTTGGAATCAGATCTCAGTCCACATTCTGGTTAATTTATATATTCATTGTGCAACATTAAGGGAAAGTACTCTTTGGGCATGCTTTCACTGTGTATAAATCTCTCTAATCACATGTGGTCTTGAGACTTAAAAAACTCACATTAAAAAACCTGTTTGCCCAGTATTTACCTCAATCTCCTGCAACTGATTCCCTGTCAAATCTAGAAGGTACTATCAGAGGTTACCCCAAATCCACCCTTCCTCTTCTCCCTTTGCATCTCTAACCTCAGTCCTCTCGCAACTCTTTCCAAGTCCTCAGACTTGCTGTGTTGACTGCAGTGTAGCCTGTGGTACGGTGTCCTTGCAGCAGCTCAGGCTCTTAGATAGGAGCCATCATACATGTCAAAGCCATCTTAAGGCATGTATAAGTCGTGGGAACCCTTACATGTACACCTGCTGTCCCAAAGTAATATTCATATTAAAATACATTCACGTTCTACATTTAAAAGTTTTCTGTTGCTAAAAAAGTGAAAGTATTTTTATGTCTTATAATTTTGAGGTTTGGGTTTTAAAAATTATTTTTTTTCTGTTGCCTTAATATGTGTATGCATAGGAGTGCATGCATATTTATATATGTGTATCATGTACATACATACACATATGGAGAGATGTAGCTAATTACTTGATGTATGTTTCATTTTGCAGATATTGAAATCATAAACTTTTTTGATTTCACAGTTTTATTTTATGGCTTGAAGACAATAATTGTTTTGTTTAGATCTTAAGTAGTTTGGTAGTCTGTACAATTGTATAGGTATTTTATTGTTTTACCTGATGGACACAATGGCTATGTGGGTTGTCTTTTTTTTTTTTCAGCCTTACTGAGGTATAAGTGACAGTTAAAATTATAAGAGATTTAAAATATATACCCTGATGATTTGATATACATATACATTGATATTGTGAAAGGATCCCTCCCATCTAATTAATTCATACAGCTATCACGTCACATACAATGGCTTTGGCAGAATCCTAGTTTTGTCAGCAATTAGTTAGATGACCTTGAGTAAATTCCTCCATTTCTCTAAGCTTTGGTTTTATCAATTGACTGCTATTTGTTATTCAAGGAAACGGGTTAATTAGTGATTGAAATGAAGTGAATATAATGATCTAATTCTTCACTTTTCAATTTTTTCACAATTAAAATTAGGTCATTCAAGCTGAAAGTCTAAGGAATACCAAAGAAGGAAAATGTTAAGAATAAAAACTAAAATTATGTGATCTACAATTTAGTGTCATTCCATCCATGCATGCTAACATGTCAACTTACCTTTGTTTAAAAAATTAATTCATTTTATACACTTGAAATTAACTTACAAACACTAGAACCATTCTCTACATTTCAGTTTGGTTTGTATTTTGTTTTTGTAAGGAGGTAAAAGAGGAAGAGATGCAGAAGAAGGATTAGACACTGATGGTGTCTTTGATATGGTGTTTAAGGTGATGGGGTTAAAGGCAACTTAGACCCTTCATTAGTGATACATACAAAGGTATCCTTTGTCAATTACTTTTTTTTTTAGATTTTATTTATTTATTTGACAGAGAGAGAGAAAGAGAGCACAAGCAGGGGGAGCAGCAGGCAGAGGGAGAGGGAGAAGCAGGCTTCCCGTTGAGCAGGGAGCCTGACTTGGTGCTCAATCCCAGGACTCTGGGATCATGACCTGAGCCAAAGGCAGAAGCTTAACCAACTGAGCCATCCAGGTGTCCCTGTCAGTTACTTTTTAAAGAATTATACCCATGCCCTTAATTAGGAAACAAACTCCAAAGAAATAATGGAGGCAAATGAAAATGCAGGAATTTTAAAAGAACCCATGCACATTTATTGTTCCTTCTATTCTCTAAACATGCTTTCTGTTGATTGTTTTTACCAAAACCATTACTTACGTATGACCATGTGGTCATAACTTACTATATATTTTAAAGAAACGAAATTTTGCTTAAGGTTTGAATCAGAGTTAATGAGAGATCTCTCTCTCTTTTTTTAAAGATTTTATTCATTTGAGAGAAAGAGAGGCAGAGAGAGCACTAGCAGGGAGAGAAGCAATGCTCTTCTGCTTTAACCCCTTTACTGCTTCTGGATGAAACCCATAGTACTTAGAAAGGCATACAAGGACCTTCATGATCTGTTTCCTTCCTACTTCCACAAGCAGTATTTTTTCTCCCTCATTGACTTACATCTATACTCTTTTGTAAATACTGTAAAACATGAAATAACTGAGAACAACAATGACAGTAATAAAAACCACTCCCATTGATTGATTACCAATGATGTGATCAATCACTGAACTTGGAGTTTTTACTTATACATCTATTTGAGAAAATGCTTCCTGAATGCCTACCATATACTTGGCATTATACTTAGTGGAGAGATCCATTGTAAAGCAAAGAACACTAATCATCCAGATCAAGCTACAACAAATACATTCCCTGCTTTCCTAGGGTAGTAGTCATGGAGTAGAGAGGAATGCACACTTTCACCCAAGCAAATGCGAGGTGTAATTTTCGTCAAGAGCTACAAAGTCAAGGGAGCAAGTATGATAGGAGCTTGTGACCTAATCAGGAAGGAAGGGGAAGGTACACTTGACACAAGGGGTGGAGAATGACTAGAAATTATGTAGGCCAAGTGGGAGACACAGGAGTACAAGGCAGAGGCAAAATACAAAGTGTAGGAGGGGGCATTAACACGTGTGAACTTCCAGATGGCCAGTGTGGCTGCAGCACAGAGTCATGGAGGAAGGTGAGTCATGAAAGTGACTTGAGTGAGACAGGGACAAATCATTTAGCCCTTCATTAATTATTTGGTTTAGGAGGCAATAGAAATCATTCAGGGCTTTTAAACGGAAGTGTGACTTTACCTGGCATTTATTTTGAAAGGTCTCTCAGCCTTCATGCTGAACAGGTTAGAAGCAGGAGTTCAGTTGAATGTAAGGAAGAGTCCAAGAGAGGATTTCTGCTTTTATTTATGCTAGTCTGGAAATGATGGTGTAAAAAGAAATATGTATATTTCTGATATACATATCAGATATGTATGATATATTATCTCCTTTAAGCCTGACAACAATGTGATGAAGTGGGTCTTATCAAGTCCACTTCACAGATCTGTCCATTGAGGCTTAAGGGAGTTATATAAATTTACTTAGTTCCATAGGAATATGTGGCATAGTCAGACCACAGAAACCAAGTTTCTGAATTCCAAATTGTACTCTTTCAACTATGCCATTTTCTTTCCATATTCTGTCATGCTATAATTTTTCATTACTGCTTCCTCACCTTTTAATGCCCTTCCATGTAATGAATCCCTGCAAGTCTTCTCCAACCACTGCTGCTTCACGCTCCCAGTCTCTGTCAGTGTCTGTCCTCCATGATTTCAAAGCACATTGTGCTTTCCTGCTGTTTCCTTATTTCTTTCTCTGATAGCTCATAAGCTCATAAAGACGGGGGGGGGTAGGACTTTTATTTTTATAGTCCTGATGCCTAACAAGATGCCAAATGTATAGTAGGTATGAAACAGAATTTAAATAAAAGGAATGCTTAGGTTAATTACCCAGATCAAGCAACTCTGACACCCCCTGGATCCTCTGTTACAGCATTTGTAGCAAAGGGTCACTGAAGACATCCCTTGACAATAAATTATTGACCACGTTCTAAGTGCCAGCCATTTAACTAGACACTGGCTACATAATCCTATTTTATGCTCATAAAGTCTTAAAAAATAGGTGTTATTGTGTCATATTGCAGATGAGAAAACTGAATAACTTATCTAAGATGGCCAGGTCCACAATTCAAACTTAAATCATTCTGAATTCAAAGATTTTTGATGCAGATTACAATGTGTCCATCCCCATTACATTTGTTTGGTCTTTTCTTAGCTATCTGGTGCTGGATAGGAAATAACATCTTATGTTTCCTGACCCTAGCCTTCCAAATTACATGCCTTTCCCTAAGTCAAAAAAAACCTGACAGAAATAGGTGGTTCTTTCTGGCCGCTGTCATTTCTGCTCTTTCTAGCCCATTCTGCTTATGGAATGTATAGCCTGTTGTTTGTGTAGAGTGACATGCTTGCAACTTTTGCTCAAATGATGAGAAATCCAACAAGTTTTGGTGACAACTGTTTCAAATGTATTCCTTTTACAAATACATTAAAAACTGTAAGACGCAGTAAAATATTTTAATAATCCATTGCAGAATTTTACTTGTGAGCATCAATTTAAAGATAGACTTCACCTAAGTAAGAGCTTTGCTAAATGTTGTCCCTGCTTCTAGCACATGAAATCTTTTTGTCATAGAAGGCAGTAGTGTCCTAAGCCCAGCAATAGCTGGGTCTGTCAGAGTGTGTTCCACTTTTGGAGGTGAAATCATGGAGTTCTCAATTGCATGTAACCCGTATATCATAGCTCTCTAAGTGGACTGAAGAACCAAGCAGAGCTGTGTTTGAAAGACAGCATCTTTCTATAGAAGAGAATGGATTTCTAGTCTCAAAACCATGAATATTTCACCCAGTTGGGATAAAAAAATTGTAAATTTTGAGTGGACCTGTAATCAAATTCCTTTTCTCAGCAACCTTACAAACAGCGCACTTGGCTATGCTTTATTGAAGAACAAAATGGTTCTTAGAAGGTTAGAAGTAACTTGCTCAAGTCCCAAAGGTAGATTTCAAACCCAGGTCTAAATTATCCCAGATCCTAAGCTCTTAAACATTAAGACTTTTTTTTTTTTTTAAAGATTTTATTTATTTATTTGACAGAGATAGAGACAGCCAGCGAGAGAGGGAACACAAGCAGGGGGAGTGGGAGAGGAAGAAGCAGGCTCATAGCAGAAGAGCCTGATGTGGGGCTCGATCCCAGATCACTGGGATCACGCCCTGAGCCAAAGGCAGACGCTTAACCGCTGTGCCACCCAGGCGCCCCTAAACATTAAGACTTTGTCCTGCAGATGCTTTCCTTCATTATTTTAGGAATGCTGTGTTTTTCCTTTTGGTTTCAGATTAGAAATCCCCAAATCCAATGAGCTTCTCTTAGAAGATATGTCTTTGTTCTGTCCTCACCAATGGTCACCAACCTTGGTTACTAATAAAAAAAGGACTGCCCCGCCCCCTAACCAAGTACAGGAGGTCTGTAACAGAGACCATCAAAAGTGTAAATGTAAAACAATGTGAGTAATCCAATTTTAAGTGGCAATATAGAAATGTCAATATTAGAGACATTTTCAGGCTTCTTTGCACTTACAATCTATCCCTGATAAAATAAGATGATGTCAATATTACAAGTCATATTTTCTTGCTGAATAAATGAGAAACTTACCTTAGAAATCTAAATGTAAATCTCTTGGAATTTAACATAGAGGATAAAAAGAGATTATATGGTGTAGCCTCTGGCATTTAGGAGAGAGTTATGGGATATTCATTCATAAAAAAATGCAGCATTTACCATCTATTAATATGCCAGGATCTCTTTCTAATTGCATTCCTCCAGTACCCTCAGCTCCAACCATTCTTTGATTGCACAAAGACCTAAAACTCATAGACTTTCCTTGCCTTTTTAATCACCATTTTCCTTCTCAAGTCCTCATGACCATTTCATTCAGCCTATATTTCAAGTTCAACCTCATGCTCACTCATTGGCATAGCTTTATTTTCCCTCATACATAGTTCCTGCCACCATACTTGACTGGTACAACTGCAACCTCGGCAGAGCCCACTTTCTCCTTTTTCATTCCTGCACCTGAGCCACTGAACAGGGCTGGAGGAAACACACAATGATACTGATGACTTTTACTTTAGTTTATTATCATAAACCTTATGTGGCCCCAATTTACCACCTGTCAATCCTATAACCACATTTTGTAGTTCATTCATGCTCCCAGTGCCCTAGATTACTACTTCACACCTGCTCCTCTCTTCTGAAGTCTATAAAATTTATCTGACTCTTTACATTCAATAATGACCTTCCTTCTTATTTCACCAAGAAAATGGAGAAAAATCAGGAGAGATCTTAATTCTCTTACCAACAGATCCACCAAGGCTCCTGAAATTCTCCCCATGCAGTTTGCTTTCCCTGCTGTTATAATAGATGAAATGTGTGTAAGGTCCTAAGGATTATTATGGTTCTGGGGATGTGGCTCCTTTGTTCATTGAATGTACTAGCTAATGAGGGTAGTAGGAATTAAACAGATACCTGGGCATGACTTGATGTCAGAAAAATTGGACAGAAGTTCCACATCTGTCATTAATTAGCTACATAACTTTGGGAGTAGGTGAAAATATATCTCTTAAACCTCATTTCCCAGCTTAAAAAAAAAAAGAGGCAACAATATCTACTACCCATATTACAAGATGTTAATGAGAGAACAAATGTGGATGTGTTTTTTAAATTATGAAGCATTTTAGCATGCAAAATAGTATTACTGCATCAGAATAAGGGCTACATGGTCAGCTGCACAAGCTGTGCATTGCATTAATCCAGTGCAAGGCAGGGAGGGAGGCTTTCACATAGATTTTGATGTTAAGACACCACTTAGACTTGCACTTCAAATAACAAGTTGTTTAAATGTTCAAGATAGTGTCTCAGCAGCTTCCCATTGCAGTTCTTTCTAGCTTTCCAATTTGCAGAGCACTATTAAAAATTAGTCATGAATTCTTTAAGACTTAGTTCAAGTTGTTGCCCTTAGAGCCTTCCATGCCATAGAGACAGGCTTTCCTCCATGTTCCAAGAATTGTCATTATTTGAATTCAGCCTAATGCACATAACGTTGTACAACCACCTCTGTCTGTCTCTGTCCTCATTAGACGGATCCCCAAGGGTAAGGATTTTAACAGTTCTGTTGTGGTCTGTTTGTGTCTTGTGTTAGCAAGAAGAAGCCTGGTATCATAGCAGGTATTGGACCTAAAGCACTGCCTTGTCTGTTTGTTTTCAATACCCTTCCCTGACCCCAATTCAGCCTTTCCCTCCACAGCAAAACCAGTGAGAGCAGAGCTGGTGTCTAGCTTATAGTCATCTCTGGCACTAGCACGATGCCATCAACGTAATACTAAGCAAATGTTTGTGGAAACATGGCAAGGGAGGAAAAACATAAGTTCTTCCATTTATTTAACATAACTGTTCAAGCACATGATCTGTGCCTTGTCATGAGAAAAGTGCTGCAGATAGAGCAGTGCACAATAATAGGTAAAAATTCCTGCTTTTTGGAGCTTATATTCTACTGGTGAAGAAAGACTGTAAAAGCAAATAGTCAATGAACCCTAAAGAATGTGAATGTGAGATAGACTAGACTAAATGTTAAATAAGGTTCCCAGGGCAGCCTCACTGGAGAGAGGACTTTAGAGAACCATTTCAAGGAGTCGAGGGAGTGATATGTGGTTATCTAGGGAGGAGGGTACTGAGCAGATGGGAAAAAGTGCAGAACACGTGACAGAAATGAGAAGCCTCCGCAGAGTTTTAAACCAATGAAGATTATTATCTGATTTATGCTAAAATACATAAACAAAAATACAAGAGCGTATACTGATTGTAAAGTGTACAACAGTTTATTTTATTAAATATTCATTCCTGTTGATTCTGTGTATTTTATTGACATTGGACACATGCAAAACAAAGTTTGCCCTTGTTGCAGAGAATAAACTTGGAGAATATATTTACCGAATACACATATCATATATTTGGTGGATAAAGGAGCTAATGAACTTGAATGACAGGTTGCTGTTGCTAAGGGGTAGTCTACCAGGGTTCATTGCAAAAGAAGCCTGTCTTTATTTGGGAATCACAGTCAACAAATCTAGTTATTTGCATTAGCAGCTTCTCCTTTTTGAGTATTTTTTAGGAAGTGAGGGCTCCAAAATGGGATTTTTCTAATGTTCTTGAATGGCAAGATCATGCATATCCGGTTTGCTAAATATATCCACCAACTCTTTCCCTGATGCAAATAACTTACACATTTTATTAAAATTCTTCTGTTCCTTGTTATGTCTTCATTTAAAGTATAATCTTCTGGAATTTTAATTGTCTTCCAACTTTGGCACTTTACATCTTTCTTAACCTAAATACAGTTAGTAAAGCAAGCTGAAAATAGATAAATTTGAAATAGAAGCCAATATATTTAAGCCAAGAGGTTTAGAAGACAACATGTGCTCCAAGCACTTCCTTTATGCCCACATGCCTTTTAAAATGTTGTTATTACCATATTTCCAGAACTCTCCTGGGGAAAAAGATAGCTCACAGTTCCAAGAAACATAGGTGCTTCTTATTTCAATATAAGTAAAAATCACACTGAAGTGAGAGCGTTAAGAAAAAAATAGGACTAGAATTTTTGTTTTAGTAATGACAATCTGCTTAAAATATACGTGTTTTGTTTTCGTTGGCTTTATTATGATTAATGTGATGTTTTTAAAGTCCTTGAATGATTTATTTTTAATAAAGCAGGATGCTGATGTCAGAGCTTTTAAAAATAAGCTTTCATTTTTAAAATAATTACAGCTTCACATGCAGTCATAAGAAATATACAGAGACCTCTTGTACTCTACACAGTTTCCTCCAATGGCATTTGCAAAACTGCAGTACAGATCACACCTTGGCTAGGGACATCAGTCCAGTCAGGACACAGAGCTGCTTTGCCATCACAGGGATCCTTCATGCTTCCTTTTTATAGAAGCGTCCACCTCCCTCCCCTCTTTCACATCCCTCACCCCGGCAACTGCTAATCTCTTCGCCATTTCTACCATTTTGTCTTTTCAAACATGTTCCTTAATTGGAACCCTACACTATGCAGCCCTGTGGGATTGGCTTTCCTTCTTTAGCATATAAGTCTCTGGAGACTTATATGGATTGTTGGGGTGTACCAATGGCTTGTTCCTTTTTATTGATAGGCAGTGTCCGTGGTTTAGATATACCACAGTCTGTTTACCCATTCACCCACGGAAGGACATCTGATCTGATTCCTGTTTTGGGCTATGACTAATGAAGCCGCTATGAACATTCCCTTATGGTTTTAGTGTGTGAACATAAGTTTTCATTTCCCTAGGATTGTAATGTAGTGAAAAGCTTCATTTAATTTAGTTTTTTTTTTTTCCCCAAGAAACCTCCAAACTGTTTTCCAGAGTGGCTGTGTCATTTTATATTCCTACTATTGATTTATGAATAATTGGTGGTATCATTCATTTAAAAAAAATTAGCCACCCTGTAAAGTGTCCAGTGATATCTCTTTGTTTTTTTGGCATTTCCCTGATGGCTACTGATGTTGAACACCTTTTCATATGCTTATTTGTCATCAGTACATCCTCTTCAGTGAAATGTCTGACCAAGATTTTTGCCCATATTCTATTTGGAATATTTATTTATTCATGTATTCATTTTTACTGTTGAAATTTGAGAATTCTTTATGTAGTCTAGACAGTATTCCTTTTTGGCTATTTGGTTTACAAATATTTTCTTCCAGTCTATAACCTGTTTTGTTTTAACATGCTTAATATGGTCCTGTGTAGAACACAGTTTTTAAATTTTGACAAAGTCCCATTTATCATCATTTCCTTTTATAAATCTTGCTTTCTGTGTCAAAGAACTCTTTGCCTACCCCTAAGTTATGAACACTTCTTTCTATCTTTCCCTAAAACTTTTATAATTTATGTTTTACTTTAAGCCTATGATCCATTCTGAATTATTTTTTTTGTATGAGGTATGAGGTTTAGATGAAGTTTTGTTTGTTTGTTTGTTATTGTTGTTTCGCCTATATATGACAACTTACTGAAGCATCATTTGTTGAAAAGGCTCTATTCCTACATTGAATTGCTTTACCCCTTTCTCAAAAATCATTTGGCATATTTGCATATTTGTGTGGGTGTGTTCCTGAGTTCTCTGATCTGTTCTGTTGATCTATGTGCCTGTCCTTCTGCCAGCATCAGACATTGTTGTTTACTGTAACTAAATACTAGATCTTGAAACCAAGTAGACTGACCTTGTTCTTTCCCTCCAAAATTGTGTTAGCTATTCTAGTTCCTTTACCTTTGGATAAAAAATTTAGGATTATTTTGGTCTTTATCAACCAAAAAAATCTGTACATGTTTCATTAGATTTAGACCTAAGTAGTTCATTTCTTCGGGTGATGGTAAGTGGTATAGCATTTTTACTTTTTGTATCCACATGTTTATCGCTTGTATATAGAAATACAATTAATTTCTGCAGCCCTGCTAACCTCACTTCTAGGTTAGGAGTTGTTTTGTAGATTTCTTGGGATTTTCTATTTAGACAATAATGTCATCCCCAAATAAGGATAGTTTTATTCCTTCCTTTTATTAAATATAATTTTTATTTTGTTATATTAGTCACCATACAGTACATCCCCAGTTTTTGATGCAATGTTCCATGATTCATTATTTGCATATAACACCCAGTACACCACGCAATATGTGCCCTCCTTAATACCCATCACCAGCCTATCCCAATCCCCCACCCTCCTCCCCTCTGAAGCCCCAGTTTGTTTCCCAGAGTCCACAGTCTCTCATGGTTCATTTCCCCTTCTGTTTACTCCCCCTTCATTCTTCCCTTCCTTCTCCTACCAATCTTCCTACTTCTTATGTTCCACAATGAGTGAAACCATATGATAATTGTCTTTCTCTGCTTGACTTATTTCACTTAGCGTTATCTCCTCCAGTCCCGTTCATGTTGCTGCAAATGTTGTGAAATCGTTCTTTCTAATGGGTGAGTAATATTCCATTGTATATATGGACCACAACTTCTTAATCCAGTCATCTGTTGAAGGGCATCTCGGCTCCTTCCACAATTTAGCTATTGTGGACGATGCTGCTATGAACATTGAGGTGCATATGGCCCTTCTCTTCATTACGTCTGTATCTTTGGGGTAAATACCCAATACTGCAATTGCTGGATCATAGGGTAGCTCAATTTTTAACTTTTTAAGGAACCTCCACACTGTTTTCCAAAGTGGCTGTACCAACTTGCATTTCCACCAACAGTGTTGGAGAGGATGTGGAGAAAGGGGATCCCTTTTATTCCTTCCTTTTTAATCTTTCTACTTTTTATTGCCTATTGTGCTGTAGAATGTCTAGCTCTATTTTGAATAAGAATATATTCTTATTCAAGATTCAACATCCTTGATTTGTTCTTAAACTTAGGAAAGCATTTATTCTTTCACCTTTAAGAATAACATTAGCTATTAGTTTTTGTAGATGTTCTTTATCCAAGATGAGGAAGTTCCCCTTTATTCCTATATTCCAGAGAGGTTTTTTTTTCTTTTTAATAAATTGATGTTGAATTTTGTTAAATGAATTTTCTGCATTGATTGAGATGATAATATGAATACATATGGTGTATTATGGTGATGATTTACAAATGTCCTACCATTCTTGCATCCCTAGAATAAACACTACTTGGTCACGGTGTGTAATTCCTATAATTCAGTTTTGTGTATTATGAAAATTTTTCTTGAGACTTCCTCTTTGACCCATGGATCATTTAGAAGTATATTCTTTAATGTTTAAATGTTTGGAGAGTTTCCTGTTATCTTTATTTTACTGATTCTAGTTTTATTTCATTGTAGTCAAACAATACACTGTTTATGACTTCAAGTCCTTTTTGTTTGTTGAGGCTTGTTTTATGGACCAGAATAAGGTCCATCTTGGTATATGTTCCAAGGGCACTGAAAAAAGAAAAGTTTATTCTGCTGTTATTGAGTGGAATGTTCCATAAATGTTCAGTAAATCCTATTACTTGATGATGTTGAACATTTCTGTATCCATACTGCTTTTTTCCTGGTTATTCAATGAAATGTTGAGAAGGGTGTTGAAGTCTCCCACTGAAATTGTGGGTTTGTTAATTTCTCCTCTCAATTCTGTCAGTTCTTGCTTCACATAATTAGCAGATTTATTGTTTGTTGCATACATATTTAGGATTGGTTTGCTCTTTTAATCATTATATAATGTCCTGCTCTATCTCTGGTAATTTTCTTCGCTTTGAAGTTAGCTTAGTATAGCCACTACTGTTTTGTTTGATTATGGTTTGCATAATATATCTTTTCCCATTTTTTCTTACTTTTAATCTGCCTATATCATTATATTTGGAGTTTCTTATAGACAGTATATTGTGGGCCATGTTTTTTTTAATCCACTCTGTCAATCTCTTTTAATTGGTGTATTTAGATCATTTACATTCAGTGTAATATTACTATATTATGGTTAAAGTTTCCATTTTATTTTGACTTTTTAAAAAAGATTTATTTATTTTAGAGAGAGAGAGCATGCTGGGTGGGGAGGGGCAGAGGGAGAGAGAGTCTTAAGCAGACTCCATGCTGAGCCCAACATGCGGCTCAATCTCATGACCCTGAGATCATGACCTGAGCTGAAACCAAGAGTCAGACTCAACTGAGTGTGCCACTTAGGCACTCCATTATTTTTTTATTTCTGATGATTTTCTCATTTTGATTTCTCTGGACTTTTTTCCTACTTTCCTGTGGGTTACTTGAATACTCTGGACTTTCATTTTGGTGTCTTTATATTGTTTTTGGAATGCATCCATTTGAATAGCTTTTGTTCTAGGCATCCATTACATTAGATACACATAGTTTATCACAGTCTATGATGTTATTTTTCAAGTTCAAGTGAAGTGTAGAAAATTTACCTATATTCATATCTTTTTCCCATTCCCCAATTAAAACATAATTATCTTAAATATTTCCCTTACATTTATTTAGAACCATATCAGACAATATTATATAATTTCTTCAACTGCCATACATAATTGAAGAGAAGGAAAGTGTAATTTATTTACTTACTTTTTACTTTTTCTTTCTTCCTTTCTGATATTCCAAGATTCCTTCTTTTTCTGTCTCTTTCTATTTACAGAATATTCTCTAGATGGTCTTTTGATGTACATTTCTGACACATTTTCCTAGTTTTACTTCATTTGAAAATGTCTTATTGCCCTTTAATTTCCGAAGAACATTTCTACTGAATATAGGTTTTAGTTTCAGTGTTCTTTTCTTGCAGCCTTTGAAAAATACTTTGTTACTTCTTTCTGGCCTCACTGATTTCTGATAAGAAATCTGCCAATTCAGATAATTTTTTTTCTTCAAAGGTGCCCTTTCTGTCTAATTGCTTTTAAGAGTTTTTGTCTTTATTTTTCAGAAGTTTAACTATAATGTGTTTTGGTGTGGACTTTATTGGGTTTATAATGTTTAGAGTTTGCTCAGCTTCTTGTATCTCTAGGCTTATGTCTTTTACCAAATTTGGGAAGTATTCAAGCCATTATTTATGTCAATACTTTTTCTGTCCTATCTTCTTTCTCCTCTCTTTCCAGGACTCCAGCGACATGATAGTTACATCTTTTGTTTTAACACCTCAGATCCTTGAGGCTCTTTACTTTTTTAATCCATTTTCTCTTGTTCAGATTGAGTAATTCTGTCCTCTTTCCCTGTTCACTGATTCTCCTATTCCCCTCCATTCTGTTATAAGCCCATCTGTTAAGGGTTTTGTTTTTTCTTGTTACTGTATCTTTTATTTTTCATTTAATTCTCCTTTATATCTTTCATTTCTATGCTGAAGCTTTTAATTTTTTTTCATTATTTTCACTCATTTTCATAATTTCTTATTGAAAAGTTTTAAGATGACTATTTTTTAGATTTTTTTTTTAATTTGAGTATAATTGACACACAATGTTACATTAATTTCAGGTGTACAACCTAGTGATTTGACAAGTATATATGTTACGCTATGTTCACCACAAGTGTAGCTGTCATCTGTCCCCATATATCACTATTGCAATATCATCGAATGTATTCCTTTTGCCGTGCCTTTAATTCCCATGATGTATTCATTCCATAACTGGAAGCCTGTCTCTCCCACTCCCCTTCGCTCATTTTACCTGCCTTCCTTACTACTGCCCTCTTTAAGATGACTAGTTTAAAATATATGTTAATATCTCAGTCATGTTGTTCTTGGCATTTGCTGATGGTCTTTTTTCATTCAATCTGAGATCTTCCTGTTTCATGGATGAGTGCTTGAGTGATTTTCTATTGAAATCTGAATATTTGGGACATTATGTTATGAGTCTCTAGATCTTATTGAAATCTGTTTAAACTGGTTTACTTTGACATTGCTTTAGCAGCAGAAGATGGGGTGTCACCTTATTACTGGTAGGTGGGGTAGAATTTCAGGTTCCCCATTTGGTCTCCATTGACACCCACCCAAGGTGGGGTGCTTTTCATTACTGCTGAGCAGGATTAGGAGTTCAAGCTCCATATAAGACCTCCCACTGACACCACTGGAGGTGGGAAGGAGGTGGTATCTTCATTACCACTGGGTGGTGGTGAAAGTTCTGACTGTCTAGGAGGTCTCTCTGGTGCCAGTCCATCAAGGAGGGTCATGGTGCCTCATTTTTACTAGGTGGGAGTAGAAATTCAGACTTCCTATATGGTTTTCTATTGAGGGTGTTGCTTTCTTAATACAGTAAGTGGGGTCCTGGCCCCAATATTCCTTCGTCCCTAACACTACCATGATAGTGGGATTAGATATGGCAAACATGTTATAATCCCATTGACTATATTCATCTGTAATTTTTTTTTATTCTATTAGCTGCTCAAAAAATGGTAATTAAATAATCTGAATTCCTTCTTCTCTGATGAGACGGGTCCTGCCTCTGACCTGTGATTGCAGGTATTTGTCCTCGTTCAGTTTGTGTGCTTGGCTTCTTCTAAAACATTTGTTCTCAAAGAGATCTTACCCATTTTGATGCCTTCCAAGTGTTCATCACCCATGCCAGCTTCTTTCCTATTTTTAGGCTTCCATTTATAAGATAGATATATTATGACAACATGGATGAATCTGGAGGACAGCATGTTAATTCACAGGATGACAAATATTGCATAATTGCACTTATATGAGGTATTTAAAGTAGCCAAACTCATAGATTAAAATAATGTAATAGTGGTTGCTAAGGGCAAAGGGGCATGGAGGAAATAGGGAATTATTGTTCAGTGAGTCTAAAGTTTCAGTTTTGCTAGATGAATACATTCTAGAGATCTGCTGTACAACATCTATAAAGAAGGTAGGTTGCATTTTGTGTTCTTGCCACAATAAACAAACAAAACGAAAAAAAAAAGAATCATAAGGAAATTCTGGAAGGTGTTGATATGTCTATTACTTTGATTGTGGTAGTGATATCACAGGTTTTGCATATGATCAAACTCATCAAATTATGTATGTTAATATATGCAGTTATTTGTGTATCAATTATACCTCAAGAAAGCCGGTAAAAGAACATATACATTAGATTTATCTTTGCCCCCAAATCTGCACATCTAAAACTTAATCAGCCATCTCCGTATAGAAAACATTTTTCTTTTCCTGATTCCAACTATAATGTTGGAGATACCACTCTTATCACTGTCTTCAAGACTGTAAATACCACTCATACTTAATCCTACTCTCTTCTTCACCCTTCATATCCCATTACCAACCAGATCTTGCCAAATCTTTCTTCATGATGCTCTGTCATCTTTGTTTTCCCTTACCTTTTGGCTTCTTCAATCCCCCCAGGTCTCTAATCTGTTCCTGGAATGCTATAATTGCTTAATGGGTCTATCTGTCTTGCTCTTCCTGTCAATCTACCTCCATAAAATTGCCACATGTATCTTATAAACATATGTGTCTGTGTGTGCTTGTGTGTGTTAAGTGTGTGTTGTTTCAACCTGAATTATCTTGCATGGTTTATGAAGCCCAAATGAACCAAATGCCACTATTTCTTCTCTTCAGAGGGAGTCAGAGAAGTCCTTTAGAAGTTCATCAGCATATTTCTTCATGGTTTCGAAGATAGAGTGTTTTATTACAGATGGTGATAGCATTTCTCATGAACTTCAGAGACAAAGACATAGTTGTAATCAAATTATATGCATAGAAAATAGGCCATTTTTATAGTAAAACTATCCCAAAGGGTTTTTTGTGCTGAGTTGAACTGTGAAACTAATAAATTGAGTGATAATTAAAATTTCCCTGAAAAATGAGAAGCTATAAGCATTTACTTTGACTAACAGCTATGTACTATTGTCCCTCTGTGAGGGTTTTTAAATTTTTTGGTTCTGTTTTTCTTTTGTCTTTGATTTTAAAGACTATATCTGAGGTAGATGTTACTTGCTGGAAAGCCTCTGGATGAAAAATTCAAAAGCAAGAAATCATAAGGTTCCTTCTTATCCCATGCCCATGGTTCCAGTTTATGTTCACTCATTTGTGTATATTTTATCATTTGACATTTCAAGAACTGGGGCTTGCTGGATGCCTTCCCATATTTGATACAACTTATATGCTATTTTTCAATCATATTATTAGAAATGAGAACTTACATTTAGGAAATGCCAAATGATTTGCACCCTGGGGATCTCAGTAGCTCAGCAGCTATTATAGTTATTAAACCCATCCTGATGATTTCTAATTGTCCTTGCCTGGAGCCATGTCCTACATCATTAATGCATTAAGCATCCTTCATAACATGTAGCCTATACTCCTCTTCTGTACTTTGCACTGTATATCTCCCTGGCCTTATTTTAAGTTACATGTTCACACATAGACTTTGTTCTGTTCAACTATCTCTTAGTGGTTCTCCTGTTTCATGTCTTTTCCCATGTGGGTGCAAATTGTTTCCTATTCTCTCTGTTTAAAAGCCTGATATTCTAATCTCACACCCAAAGCTCTCAAAGTTTTTTAAATCTTAGTCATCATTTTTCTGGGATTTTTTTTTTTTTTACTATCCTCACACCTACAATTTTTGAAGGTTATGTTCCCCACAGCTAGACAGGTCACATTTCATTCATTTCTGTACCTCTAGAGTCTGGCAAATTATATGTGTATAATAAACATCCTTTAAATGATTTGATTTTAATAATGGTTATGAAAATGAATGAGAGGGTAAGTGAATGTTCTGAGTATAACATAAGAGGTAAGTTATTGGTAAATCATTTCCTAAGATAATTAAGATAACAAGTCATAACTCATTGAAAGCAGGGAGCTCTGGGGGATATAGTCAAACCTTACCTCACTGATCCTTGGATCTTGATCCAGTGTTCCCCCACTTGGGACAGTGGTTTAGTAAAGAAAACCTTATGACATGAAGTTAATTTAAATCCTCATCTTAAGCAAATCCTAATCATATCAGAAACACGAAGTGTTTTCCATTTTATATAATGCTTTAATTCAGTACTTTCCAAACAATGGCAGTGGATACTGGGGGGTCCTGAAGACTTTCTCAGAGGATCCATGATGTCAAAATTCTTTTCACAGCAATACTAAGGCATTTCAAACACATAATATATAATAATGACAACAACTTAAAAGTGATAATGAAAATTAATGATATAATTGAATTTTTGTCAGATGTCTTACTAGATGCTTTAAGTATTTTTTTGGCTTCACAATTTTTTATTGGAGTACAATTAACGTACAATGTTATATTAGTTTCAGGTGTACAACATAGTGATTCAACAGTTCTATACATTACTCAATACTTTTCACAGTAAGTGTAGTCACCATCTGTCACCATACAATGTTACTGCATTATTATTTTCTCTCATTTAATTTCACAGCAAATCTATAAAGTAAAAATAATAGCCCTGGTTTTCTAATAGAAGAAGTAATTGAGGTTCAGAGTTAAGTGTCATGACTCAGGTTACAGAGTTAAAATATAGTGAAGGAGAAATTCAAATCTAGGTGTATTTTAATCCAAAGTCTGTGTTCATTCCCCCACACTACTGCTTCATCAGAATTTTATGGAGGAAAAAAAAAACATGGTAAAAATCATTATTAGTCAAATGAGAGTATTATTTCTTTGTAAGGTAAAGAAACAGAAGAGTGATCAGTGCTGTTGTGAAGATGGTCAAGGAATAATTCATGAAAAATATTTTGTCTGACCTGAATGTCTAAACGAAGACTAGGTTTAATCAAGTGGGAAGAACAGGGAGAATAGAAGGTCACTCTTGGTCCAGTGACTAGTCTGTATAAAGGAATAAGTGTTGACCCAATGAAACACATTTGGAGAATTACAAGGCATTCCATACTGATATAGTTCAAGGACAAAAAACCAATAGCCAAAGATAAGTTTGGAGGGGAGACAAGAGGTAAATGACAGAGAACTTTGTTTGCTTAGATACAATGCTTAGTATTTGACTAGAAACAACAGGTAGGGACATTTCTTAACCATAGGTTTTTCTTAAACTCTTTATTTGGGAATAATTTTAGACTTACAATGAAATTGCAAAGATAAAGCATGGTTCCCGCATACCTTTCACCCAGTCTCCTCTAATGTTAACATTTTACATATTCCTGGTACATTTGTTAAGAGTAAGAAATTAACTTTGGTTTAATATCATGAACTAAATTAGAGTCTTTATTTGGATCTTGCCAGTTTTTCTACTAATTGCTCTTCTTCTGTTCTAGGATCCAATTCAGGATCTTATGTTGTATTTAGTAGTGTTGATACCGCCAGTCTTTGATAGTTTTTCAGGATTTCCTTGTCAAAAATTAAGCTATTTTGTGATAAATGCAAATTCACATACAGTTAAAAAATAATGCAAACAAAATCCTTACCGTTCCAGTTTCCACCGATCGTAATATCATGCAAAACTGTAGTGCAGGTCTGGGTGTTATACCCAACTGATGAATTATTGAATTCTGCATCTGAAACTAATGATGTACTATATGTTGGCTACTTGAATTTATATTAAAAAAATAAATCCTGAAAAAAAAAACTACAGTGCAGGTACTGTCAAGATGTTGACATTGTACAGTTAAGAAACAGGAGTTCCATGGAGTTCCATCACCATGTTCCAGCCTCATGTTGCCTTTTATAACCACATCCACTTTTCCTTTCCTTTCTCCTCCTTGACTCCCATCAACCACCAGTCTGTTTGGTGCCCATTTCTATATTTTTATCCTTTCAGCAGTGTCATATAAATGGAACCACACAATTATGACTTGGGAGATTGATTTTTTCATTCAGCAAAATTCTCTGGAGATTATATAAATTATATGTATTAATAGTTTGTTCCTTGTTGTTGCCCAGTAATATTCCATGGTATAGATATATCATCGTTTACTTTTTTCTTTTTTCCCCTCATCATTTATTTAAACATTCGCTCATTGAAGGACATCTGTTTCTACTTATGGTGATTAAAACTGTTATGAAGATTTGTGTACATATTTTTCTGTGAACATGAATTTTTAGTTTCTAGGATAAATGTCCTGTGCAGTTGCTGGGTTGTATGGTAGCAGAATGTTTATTTTTATTAAGAAATTGCCAAGCTGTTTCCACAGTAGATATACAATTTTAAATTTCCACCAACAAATGTATGAATGATTGGTATTATAATTTTTTTTTAGACATCCTGATAGTTGTGTAGTGGTAACTCATTATGGTTTTAAGTTGCATTTTCCTGTTAGCTTATGGTATAGATCACCTCTTCATTTACACAAATTTTTCAGTGAAATATTTCTTTTTATCTTTTGCCCCATTTCTAATTGCATCACTATTATTATTAATTTCCTGTTGAACTTTGAAAGTCCTTCATAAATTGAAGCAACTAGTCCTTTGTCAGATACGGTTTACAAATACTTTCTCCCAGTCTGCAGATTGTCTTTTTATTTTCTCCACATGGGTTTTCACAAAGCAAAAGCTTTTAATCTTGATGAAGGCTTATTTATCAGTTTTCATTTTACGTATTATGCTTCTGGTGGCAAGACTAAGGTATCCTGACCTGAGCCAAAGGTAGCCGCTTAACCAACTGAGCCACCCAGGCACCTCGGGTCTTTGTTTCCTAAAAACATACCTGACTGAGCTGTTGTGAGGCTGAAATAAAGTAAGATAATTAAGAAAGCAGTTTTCAAACTTTTGATCTCCACACTTCTTTACATTCTTAAAAAATATCAGGCCCCCAAAGAGCTTTTGTTTATGTGGTTTATATGTACTGATATTCACCATATTAAAAATGAACAGAGAAATATTTAAAATATTTATAAAATGAAGATAATAATATAATACTTATGTGAAATAACACTTTTTATGAAAAATAGTTTTCTCTTCCAAAACAAAAATATTCAAAAGAGTATTTTGAAACATCTTTGCAAATCTTTTAAAAGTCTGTCTTAATACAAGATATCTCAATTGTGATAGCTGCTTCAGCATTCAGTCTTTTCAATATGTTGTTTTGATCCAAGTATTTGACAAAATTCTGGCATCATGCAGTTAGATAAATGGATATGTCTCATTAATTCTACAATGAAAATATACAAATGGTATCTCCTAAAAGGTTAAATGCAATATAGCATCTGATAAGCATATTGATGAAAATTTTGAGCTCTTTTACAATAAAATCAATTGGCCAATTTTTACTTTGAATGAATTTTTTACCCTTGCCTGATTTTGTAATTCTGTTCATTGGTCACTTGGAAAATGTTGGTTCACTAAGTTATGAAGATCTTCCAAACATTGACAGATTTTATTACGTTCTTTCAAAAGATCTCATTTGTTAATTCACATTGATCTCATTAAAATAATATTCAAGTACTGAGAAACTGTTAAATTCATGACAGTGTTTAAAAGTTTTCCAAAATTCTTTCTTTTTTCTTTTAAACTCAATTTTTATCATTGGCATAAAATATGGCCAGTTGTTTTCTTTGAAATGATAGAGTCACTTCATTAAATTTGGAGAAAATAGGGGATACCTGGGTGGCTCAATCAGTTAAGCTTCTGCCTTTGGCTCAAGTGATGATCCCAGGGCCCTGGGATGGATCCCTCATCAGGCTCTCTGCTCAGTAGGGGGTCTGCTTCTCCCCCTCACTCTCCCTCTGTGCCCTATCTCAAATAAATAAACACAATCTTTTAAAAAAAATTTAAAAATTGGAGACAATATTAGCCAAATATCCAAGTCTAAATCACCATCATTTGTATGTTGGTCATTCTTTCAAATAAAGTCGCACTTCTATGAAAGAAATGGCTAGCTCATCTCATAATTCAATCTCACAAGTGCTGTTCCTAGAGACAACCATCCTATTTTGGTGCGCAGCAAGAGAGCTTCATGAGGACTTGCTATATTATACAGAACAGTCAAAAGATGTGCATTAAAAAAAAAAGTTGATGGGGTGCCTGGGTGGCTCATTTGGTTGAATGGCTGGCTCTTGATTTCAGCTCAGGTCAAGATCTCAGGGTCCTGGGATCCAGCCCTGCATTAGGCTCCGCACTCAGTAGGGAGTCTGCTTCAGAATTCTCTCTCTCCCTTTGCCTCTACCCTTTTGCCTGTTCATGCTCTCTCCTTTTCTCTCTTTCTCTCCAAAATGGGTAAATAAATATTAAAAAAAAAAAAGAGTTGATATGAGTGAGACTGGATTTTCTTTTCAGTTTTTTATTACAAGGATGTAGTGGTGAAAAAAAGAAAACCCAAACATTTACAGTTTGGTACTGCTGCCGATCCATACTAAGGCCCCAGCAGTTTTACCAACCATTGCTTTTGTACCATCACTGCAAGTGTCCACACAGTAGAAAAATATAGACAATGTTTTAGTAATGCTATCAAAATAATTTTGACATTGCGGAATCTCTGAAAGAGGTGCCCATGTCCGTTCTTTGAAAACTGCTGAATTAAAGCATTATATAAAACAGAAGCACTCTATTGGTGTTCCTAGTATGATTGTGATTTGAGTTTATTTTATATCAGAAGGTTTTGTTTATTAAACCATCATTCCAAGTGTACGTTAGTTTCTGTGGGATCAAAATTCAAGGACCTGTGAGGTATAGGGTATGACTGAGATCCACAGAGCTCTCCTGTTAAAATGAGTTAAAGCTTTAATTATCTTAATTGTCTTAGAAAATTGCCTTAGTTTATACTCTGAACATTGTTTTACCCACTCCCATAATCATTATTAAATGAAATAATTTAAAGGATGTTTATTATGTACTTACAATTTGCCAGACTCTGAGGATATAAATAAACAGAATGAGTCCTGTCCAGCTGTGGTGGCATGAGGTGGGGCACACCAACATTTTGGAGTTGTGGTCATGGGGATAGTCGGAAAGAAAGCCCCAGAAAAAATGATGGCACTGCAACCAGGTATTAAAGAACATGGTGAAACAGAGGTTTGGGTGTGGGAGTGAGGTAGCAGGACTTCTTCCTGGTGGGTGGCATTTATAACTCTGTGTGCTTAATGGGCCTGGGGTCAGACAAAGCACTCAGTAAATGATTAAGTTGCGTTGACTCAAACTCAATGCCAGATTTTAAGTTACAGAGAATGCAATTAGAAAGACAATGGATAAAATTGTTAAAATGGCAATTTAAGAAAATATTAAATATAAATATAAAATTTCCTTTTCTTGATATTATCAGGCAGGTGTTCTTAGAATTCGAAGACGTGAAATGGAATATTTCTTAGGGATGCTATGCCTTGGAAAATAAAAGTACCTCAAGTCGTTCTGTAGGTTCCCCAGCGGTACTACAAATCAGATGATAGCCTCCCTTTCTCTTGCTATTTTTAATAAACTGAGTGTTATATAGAATTGAAATCATTTAGATTAAAAATATCTCTCTTCCAAGTATAAAGTGAACTTCAGTTAGCCAGGTTTTACTTTTTTTTACTTGTTTGTTTAAACTTAGGTAAGTAACTCTCTTACAATTAAGAGAATATTGTTAATTAGCTGCATAATATACATATAGTCACCAGGCACATAGAAGCTTTAGGTGCTAATTAAGATAAATTGTGACAACAACCAAGGGGGAAATAGAGTTTTGTGTGTGAATTTAAAGTAGCAAGAGAATTGCTGTGAGGAAGAAAAATTTATAATGAATTAATCCAAAAGTTAATATGTCCACATTGCAAAGACTCCTCTGTTAGTATTATAGCATACACTTGAAAATGTAAATGTGAATGCCTTACAAAAGAAAAAGTGAAAAAGCAGGGTCTGTCATGGTTGTGAAGGTTAGCTTAAGATTTAACTTCTTTGGAAAAAGAAAATCAGCAGAGATGCATATAGGAGAATTCTGTCCTTTTGTTGAAGCTAAAACAATGTCGATTAACATAGACTCTTCTACAATAGATTATTAATTCAACGTATATTTTAATAAGCACTAACTATGTGCTAGGCCTAGAACAACAAATAAGGTGCATTCAATCTCTAGCCTCAGGGTCCTTCCCCTATTGGATCATGAGTCTTTGCTCTTCCAAATTGCCCCAGAATTATTTAAATTTAAATACTTAAAACCAGCTACTTAAAAATCAACTAACTGCACTAATTTATTATCTCATTTGTTTTCATACTCTTTTGCTGATATAGACTCTGAAAGAATATACACAACCTCCCCAAATCATACCTACACAATAAGTATATACACTTGTACATTTTTATGTTGTTATCTAAAACATCTAATTATAACTTTGAATAGTTACAAAGGACGTGATTTTTGTTACATTGTAGTTACATTTTCAAATGAACCATAGCATCATTGATTTGAATGTAACAAGTGAAATCTAAAAACCAGTGATCTGATAGTCAGGATTGACCATTTAAAAATGTAAGCAGTTCTCATCAACAGTCATAAAATTAACATCGTTCCCAGTTACTCTTGAATGTGTATTTCCATTCTACTTCCCTCACAAAATTATACCCTAATGTGATATGTTATTGTTAATCTGTATGTCTCTAAAACAAAAATGCAGATAAATTGTGCATGTATGTATGTATATATATATATTTTTTTTCTCCTGTGTTTACAAGATTATCCTGGATTAAGATATTCTCATAAATACTTTAGTGTTAAATTTATCAAAAGATAAAATGCTACAAATTAGGAAATATAATTATTACACATATAAAATAATTTACTAGAAATGCCAGCTTTTTATAAGCTGGAAGAAGTTCTTTTTCTCTATTATTCATAAGCCTGTGGCTAAATATTACTTAATGTTAAAATTGAGATGTTAGCAAAAGATTTATATATTATTATTTTTCCTATGCTTCAATTTTATAAATGCAAGGGATACAGAATATTGTAAGGTAGGCTAGAAAAAGTTCTGTTATCCCAATGACACTAACTAAATTCTTTGAACTATTTCAAATTATTTGTAAAAAAAAAAAACAAAAAAACCGAACAAACAAAAAAAAACACATGATGAACATAAGAAAGTAATTTTAATGACCAACTGGTCACCTAATCAATCCTCCTTCAATTTGGAAAGCATGACAGCAAGACCAGTTTGACCCTCCATGATTCATGATTCGAGAGGCTTCTGTTGCTTTAAGGGGCTGGCTGCCCACAAATTGGGCTGAGCATTGGCTACAGCACTCCAGGGCTCCTTACACTCTTCTCACCTGCCTGTGGCTCTTGCCACTGTTCATTCAGTTTAGATTATTTAAGAGTTATTAGTAGCATCAGGGATGAAACTACATTGCTGAAAAATAAAATGATTCCTGGGTCCTTGTGAAATGGATCTTTATAAGAAACCAGGACAGTTTTAGAGAAAGCAGAGGAGTTTACTGAAGGACACTGAGACATTCTGTGGTAGAGATGTCTTGTCTGACCTACTAAAATCTGTGCAGACTTAAAGGTATGTGAGCTGAAGCTAGGAATCATAGCTTTCATACTCACTGGATGGGTGTCTTCTGATAAATTGCTTACCCTCTCTGAACCCCAGTTTTCCTATCAGTAAAATGAAGGTAATACATACCTAGTAGAGAATGTGAGGATCACATGACATAAAGTTAGGAGCAGCTTGTATAGGAACTGACCATATGAGGCACTCAAACTTTCAGCTGCTCTCTTTCTCCTCTCCAACATCAACCTCCCAGAGCAGGCTAATCTGAGGATTGATTTGGTGCAAGTGAAAGAAAAACTTAGCTACTATTAATAAAAACGTGCAGAATTTTCTATACGGTGTCAAATAAAGCAGATGATATGCCTAAGGATTTATAAACAAATAATAAATGCAGGGGAAATAAAAAGTTCCGTGCAAGACTTCTAGGAGATCGGATGCCTGATTGGAGGTATGTTGCTGTGCAAGAGAAAGTAATTCTCCTCTACCCATCTTTACCAGGGTGTTTTGAAATCAAACAACACTCCCTTCACATGCCAATACCAGAGCCTCAGTTTTGAGGGAATCCTATGAAATCTGTCTTCCTCTAGAAAATTTCCTTTTACAGGCAAACGACCCTTCCTGAAACACTGAAGTTGACAGGGTGATAGCTCAGATTAAAATCTGAATCTTGTCACTGTAGAAAGTGTGCTTCTTACCTGCCACGGTCACTTACTCAGACCGTCTCAACCTTATGCACATGACTCTGCTCCAGGTATTCAAGACCTTCCTGTATAATAATAAGAGACAGTACCCTTGAAATTTAAATTGGTACCTTCTGAACAGAACTTCATTTTTAAAAATTGAGCCCAGTTTTTAAAGACTTTATTAATAATTATCAAACATTTAAAGGTGTCTTATGTTGAAACCAAGTGAATCTATTATTTGAAAATACAGTTTTGCTGGAATCTTACTCTGTGCACACCAGAAATAGCATTTCATTCAATATGGAAGAAAATTAGAACAAACTGAGTGTTTTTCTCCAATATTGACTAGTTTACTAGAGATGAAATTATTCATTTACTGTCTTCTCCAGCAGGATTATTTAGGGGAAATATGCTAAGCCTAGAGGAAAAATCAGCATACCTAAGTATTTTTATTTATTTATAGGACAACTTAAGTGGAAATACGTCTCCACAAGCAATCTAAAAGAATTCCATTTTTATTTCTGAAAAATAAAATGTTTTATGTGTTCAGATTTGCTGCTAAATTGCGCTGCTGCAATATAAAAACTTACTCTGGATGCTTAATTCAGCAAACAATTATTGAACGTTGCTTCTGTGTATAATAGAGTGCTGCTAATAATAAAGAATACGATGTTGAAAAACAGCATCATCAACTTCCTCACAAATCTATTGAGTGAAATTTACATAATAATAGCTATTATTGATTAGTTTTATGCCAAGCCATGTGTTCAGCACTTAGATTTTTAAATGTATTCCTTACAACAATGCCATTTATTAGATGTTATTATCTCCACTTATTAGATAAAGAAACAAAGTCTTTGGAAAATAAGAATCAGGCTACGGAAGTCCTATAAAAAATAGAGTTTAAGAAAGGAAGGAAATAGATTCACAAGATTCCTAAAACTGAAGTACATTTCAACAAGAGTTTAGAGCTCATTATTCAGGGTATTTTTGAGAACTCTGAAAAGGAAACAGAAATAAAACCATAATAAAGTTTAAACTTTATATCTTTTTTTAAAGAATAGAAATTTTAGAAATATAAAGTTATAAGACTCTGTAGGCATACTATATCTGGATTTTGGCAGGGTGTTTAACAAGATAATATATTCGCACATCCGAGATGACGAACTATTGACATAGAAGGTTCAGGCAGACTCAAGCCTGTTTGATAATAGTAAGAAACACACAGATTCTGTGGGGGTTAGGAGTTTGGGTTCTGTGTTCACAATCATAATTGCACTCCTTACTGTGCCTCCATTTCTTTGTAAAATTGCCATAGCTTATTGAATAGCTGTACTGCATCTGTCCTGGATTTTACTAAGAATCGATACATATGAGCTATTATTTTAGATTAAATAATCTACAACAACCTAGAAGTTGTTACCTAGTGGTAGACCGTGACCTCTAATTGCAGTCATGTCCTGCTGGACATTTGCATTATTGATTTGGATACTGGCAGAGATGGAATACTGATGAAATTTGTAAAAATTCAAGTCTTTAAGTTCTTGTCATTTAAAAATGTTAAACATCATGATAACAATAAATGAAAGGATAATATACCATTTGTTGAACCCCTATTATATGCCAAATACTTCTTATATATTATTTGTAACCACCACAATAACCTAGAAGTATTATTGTTGTCCTTTTACATATGAAGAACCTGAGGCACAGAGAAGTCAAGAAACTGACCTTCAGTCACACAGACAGTAGCATTCTAGAGGTACAAAGTCAGGTTTATCTCGCACCAAAGCTCAAACCCTTCTGTTACATCCTGCTGTCTCTAATGAGATGACATTTTATACAGTTAAATTTTATTTTAGGTTAAAACATATGTTGCTTGAATATGAATAGAATAATGTATCTGTGACTTTCTAAAGCTCTCATTAAAAACAATCATAAAGAGGAGTGCCGAGGTAGCTCTGTCAGTTGAGTGTCCAACTCTTGATTTTGGCTCATGTCATGATCTCAGGATCTTGAGATTGAGCCCTATGTCAGGCTCCATGCTCAGTGTGAAGTCTGCTTGAGATTCTCTCTCCTTCTCCCTCTGCCTCCACCCCTGCTCATGCTCTATACATACATACATACATACATACATAAATAAATAAATAAATAAATAAATAAATAAATAAATAACTTTTAAAAATCATAGACTAATTTACTGTAAATTAAAGCTAAATCAGTAATAGTATGGTGGTATTTTCATGATAACCACCATAGGCTCTAGGAATGATAATAGATGTATTCTGTGCATGGGAGATAATAAATGGTGATGATATGGTGATGATGATGATAATGATGTTGATGATTCTTAAACTGAGTGGCCCCCCCTGGTAGAAATGTATTCCATTTTGGGTTCAGGGGCTCTCATGTGAAAAGGGGCCAAACAAACCAGTAAATATCTCAGAGTTGAGTGATTCTATAGGTTTCAATTCTATGCCATTTAAGGCAAGGTTGAAGGAACTAGAGATATTTGGCATAAAGGAGCATTAATGGCCCTTCTTTATGTTATTTTTCCTCTTGGGAATTTATGTACATTATATACACTATGTTACACACACACACATACACACACACACACACACGAACATGCACACACATCAGATGTGTGTATAGAATTAAATTATTTATAGTGTTTGCCAGTTTAAGGTTATGGGGGAAAGCAATAAATTATCAAAATGTAAATTTTGCACAGCAATCCCTTCTATATCTTAAAACTGAAAGATATACTTTTTGAATTCCTGGTGAACCTCTTATATCATTTCAGAGCCTCAGCTGGCACAAAGGTAATATAATCCTGTGAAGTTTATAAAAGAAGAATGCATTTATTAGTGGAACAAAAGAGTGAATACATACTATAGGCAGTGGCTATGACTTTGCATTTTGTAAAGTACGGAAATAATTTTATGAAAACTCCTAGATTACATTTGACGTGTAATAGCTTTTGGTCCAACAGCATTGACTCAGTAAATTGTTCTTCAGACACTGATCATCAGAGTGCTCTTGTAATCTGCCCCTACTGCAAGCAATGGCAGTCCTCACCTATCAGGCCTTTACCCTTTTCCTAATATTATCTATACCCATAGTTCCCCCTGGGAATCTGGAGTCTTTGGGCATGAGGCAAGTGAAAGCAAATAGAGGCTGAGTTAAGACCAGCTGTTTTTAACTTTTCCCTTAGCACTGTTACTAACTCCCTTACCTCATTTGACTCTGGACCTTGTCAACCCATTAGAGCTAAAATGAGTGAGATCGTCCAGGTCTTTGGTACCTCTTCTGATGTGACCTCTTGCAGGCTTATACTTAGGATCTGTGCCAGAACTATATTCCTTAACTGGCCTCCCATCCTGACTCCTTCTGAACAGTGCCCCTGACTACATAGCAAAACCTTGTGCAAGGTACTGTCATTTTACTATCTCTAACTCAACCTGTGGTCATCTTTTGTGTTTTTTACCCAATCCTGGGAAATCTTCAGAGAAGCAGTATTTAGATATATGAGGATCTTTGAGGAGGTAAGGATGATGAAACATGGAATGAGATGCCTTTAATATAATAACATTGAAGTATTTAAGTAGAATCTGAATGATCATCTCACCAAAAAAAAAAAAAAAAAAAGAAAAGAAAAGGAAAAAAATGAGGCAAGCTAAAAATTCCCTTTCAACTTTAGAAATCCAAAATAGCATGATGTTTCCAGCATTAGCATTCCTTCTTAGCCCAGTTCAGCTGTTCTCTGTGACTGTTCCTTGTTAAACACCAGGAAGTCAAGGTGGGTGGCTCAGAAGGCAGTTCTCTCATCAGTACCCAGGTAATATGTTGATTTATCCTGACAATGTATTCAGTGTCATAAATGTGTTAATGTATCAGAGATTTCTTTAACTTTTGCTGGTGTTTTGCATAATGAGTGGCTTTGCTTTGATGATTATAATAGGCAAAAGGCTTTTAACTTTATTTGGCTAATTCCTTAGGGATACAAGTTTCAAAATATACCTCTACAGGACTAACTAGGCCTAAGATTGAGAGGTTATTGCAATCATTTCTCACCATGTATTTCAAAGGTCCATTTCACTGGAAATGGATACTATGTTAGAACAACAGCCTGCTCAGTGCTTTTATTTAGGCTTATGAATCTGAAACACAGAGAAGTTCAAACTCATCCTGCAGAAGTAGTATTTGAAAGTAAAATTTTCATTAAAGTGTTTATAGCTCTCCTGTTCTAGAATGATTTGAATACTTGTATTACCTGTTTCACAAAATCCATTTTGGCTGGTGAAATACGATCTCTCAAGTCTTGGAAGGACTTATATATTCATTGAGGAGTGAATGTGCTATTTGGGTCTGGGATGACCTAAATATTTCTTAAAAATAGTGATTGATTCATTTACATCGTAATTTGGTAAGTTGCAGGCAACTGTTGAACCCCTATTTTATGTCAAGTTTAGTAGTGTTATTTCCAGACATAAGTCATTCTTAAAATATGGTCATTTTTTGAGGCAGTTGATATTTAAAAAAAAAAAAGTGAAGAATAAAAGCAGTACGAGGGGGAAAGTCCTAGGTTGCTTCTTCAAGAAACAGCCAGAATATAGGAAGTTTTGAGCTACCCTGTTAGCTTGTTCACTTCATAGGAATCCAATTGCTGAGAGACTGTATTATTTTTCCATTGCTGTATAGCAGATAACCCTAGATTTCAACAACTTAAAACAACAAAAATTTATTTTCTTATAGTTTCACTAGGTCAGGAATCTGGGCCCATCATAGCTGGGTGATTTTGGCCCAGAGGTCTCTCATGAGTCTCATGGGAAAGCTTGGGTAGAGGAGCAGTCTCTCCCAAGCACCCCCATGTGTGTGTTGGCAGGCCTAAGTTCCTCAATGACTAATGTCTGGAGATTTCAGTTTCCCACAACATGGGTCTCTCCTTAGGCTACCTGAATGTCCTCACAACATATCAGCTGGTTTCTGGGAGACACAATGCACCCAAGATGGAAGCCTCAGTCTCTTTATATTCTAATCATGGAAGTAACAGGTCATCACTTTGGCTATATCTATTGATTAGATATAGGGCAGTCAACTGAGTCAACATTTAAGCAGAGGGTAGCTCAGCTCCATTTATTGGAGAGAGGAATATCAAAGAGTTTGTTGGCATATTTTAAAACCACCACATGGATATCTTAAGGGAGGAGTATTTATAGACCAACATGGCTTAGTGTTGCTAATTCCAGCTCTGAAAGAACCAATCTGGGATACAGGAAAGAACACTGCTCAGGAGAGTGAGGAGACATAATTTCTTATTCTGATATTAATTCAATGTGCAATCTAAATTAATGGTTCTCAAACTTTAGTGTGAACACAAAACCTTGAAAGATTGCTAAAACATGGATTTCCAGGTCTCTTGCCCAGACTTTCTAATTTGGTGGGTCTCAAGCAGGGCCAAACAGATTGAATTTCTTTTTATTTTGTTTGGTTTTGTTTTTTATTATGTTCAGTTAGCCACTATATAGTACATCATTAGTTTTTGATGTAGTATTCAGTGATTCATTAGTTATGTGTAACACCCAGTGCTCATCACAACACTTGCCTTCCTACCCATCACCATTTTACCCCCTCCCCCCACCATCCTCCCCTCTCAAACCCTCAGTTTGTTTCCTGGGGTCCATAGTCTCTCATGGTTCACCTCCTTTCTGGTTTCTCCCCCTTCAGATTTTCCTCCCTTCCCCTAGGGTCCTCTGTGCTATTGCTTATGTTCCACATATGAGTGAAACCATATGATAATTGTCTTTCTCTGCTTGACTTACTTCACTTAGCATAATACCCTCCAGTTCCATCCATATTGATGGTAGGTATTCATCCATTCTGATGGCTGAGTAATATTCCATTGTATATATGGACCACATCTTCTTTATCCATTCATTTGTTGAAGGACATCTCAGCTTCTTCCACAGTTTGGCTGTTGTGGACATTGCTGCTATGAACATTGGGGTGCATGTGCCCCTTCTTTTCACTACATCTGTACTTTGGGATAAATACCTAGTAATGCAATTGCTGGGTCGTAGTGTAGCTCTGTTTTAAACTTTTTGAGGAACTTCCATACTGTTTTCCAGAGTGGCTGTACCAGTTTAAGAGGGTTCCCCTTTCTCCAGTTTCTAAGAAATTCTCAAATCATGCCAATGCTGCCGAGTGGGACTGATTTTAAATTTCAAGACTAATTAACTGTCTTCCTCAAAATGTGGCCCATGGGCCAGCAACATCAGCATCACTTGGGATCTTGTTAGCAAGGTAAAATCTTAGACCCCAGTCCAGATCTACTGTATCTAAAACAGCAGTTTTACATGATCTCCAGGTAATTCATATGGACATTAAAGTGTGGCAAGCACTATAGTTCTTAGTTATCAGGACCTCAGTTTTCACATATGTTAAAATGGTGGTGTTGATCTCATTTCAATTCCACCGTACTGTGGGATGAAAAATTGAGGTTTGAAACCAGACATCTGGGAGTGAATTGTGCTTCTGCTAGCCTTAGTTTCTACATGGATAAAATGGGGATCATAATAGTGTCCTCTCTTGGTTAAGGTATGAATGAAATAGTGTTATGAATATAACAGTAGACAGGTACAGTCTGACATTGGTTTTACACTTCTACATGAATATTCAGGTTGCAGCTAGCATGGAGCTATTTGTGAAATTGCTTGTTATGTTGGTTCCACCTATTTGATTAGTTAATTTGGTAAATTTACTGATGCTCTAAGTGGAATTA
Organism: Ursus americanus; assembly: GCF_024610735.1. Taxonomy (NCBI): domain Eukaryota; kingdom Metazoa; phylum Chordata; class Mammalia; order Carnivora; family Ursidae; genus Ursus; species Ursus americanus. The sequence goes on along the minus strand of NC_142142.1, from coordinate 22,148,965 downwards.
TTCCAGCTAATGATTATTGATTTGAACCTTAAGAAGAGAGAAGTAAAATTGAGTCCTAGGTAATTACAACTTAAAATACATGTATTGAGAGTATGCAGATGCTGTTTAAAGATAATGAATATTTTTTTAACTGATATAAAATTGGGATCAAGGTAGAGGGAGGCAGATTATGGCTCAGAAAGTAATTAAAACAAAAATGAGAGATGACTGAATGAAAAACAAATAGGTTTGTCCATCAAATGGACCATTCTTTGCTACTGGAAGTGTTCAAGCTGAGGTTAGGTGCCCTGAGAATGTATATTGCAGAGGGGTTCCTTAGGGATACAAGTTTCAAACAGAAGAACTTTAAAATAGATGACTTTCAAGGTCCCTGAAATTCTAAATTCTAATTTCATGACATCTGCACTGTTGTCTCCTCTTTATGCTCTTTCCTCTCAATGCCCAGAGAAGTCCATATTTTGATATACGGCTATTGCTCTTATCTGAGAGCTATTGATGAGTTTCCACCAAAGGACATAGCAGGTTGCATTGTAGAGTAGGTTAGAATACATTATCAAAAGTCATTCAGACCCCAGTTGGAATCAAAGCTCTGAAACTTACAAGCTATGTAACATGGGCAAGTTATTATACACCTGTCAGCATCAGTTTCCTCATTTGTACATGGGTTTAAGAATAGTACTAAAGTCAAAGTATGCTCTGAAGGCCATATAAAATGAGCCATTTGAAGGATTTAGTAAAGTTGGACACATGGTAAACTTTTAACAAATGCTAGCTATTCTTATCTGAAATATTTATCTAGGACATACATCTCATCAACTTTCAGAACCCTCACTCCTCCTGGGCCTCATAGTGAGGGAAATGTGCATTAGAAACTAAGGTTTTTCCTGTGTTACACTCTGACTCTGTGGCATTCACATGGCCTTATTTTGTTGTACCTCAGCATAATATAGCTGGATACCCAGAAATAAAAATTTACACTCACCAGAACCTACATATTTATTTCCAGTTATGGGTTTCCTTTAATTTGAAGATCTTTTAGTCAGTCTGCAGTTGGATTGACTTGAGCAGGCCTGCTAAACACTGAAGTTTGGTGCATTGCCTTTTCTCTTCCCACACCTTCTCCTCAATACAGCTCTCACAAAATAGTGTTCCTTCTCTGCTTTTCCCACATATCAGGTACCACTGTTGCAATCAGTGTTGGAACGAATGTATTTCAAAACCAAATCTGTGATCTTTTGTTACATCTTCTCCTCCAGTTTCATCCAAAAGTCATTTAAATTTCTTTTAAACTTCATTTTGAACTGACATTTCACTGGCAGGTGTCACCAATGGTTGCCAAATTATAGACCCGAGGTCTCTTTTTGATCCTTAACTGATGAACATTCTTGTCCCATGTGATTGGTTAACTCAATCTAACCCTAAACTCTTTCTTCCTGTGGCATTCACAGCCTGCTTCTGTTTCAGTACCCCTCCCTTTGGTCAAGCAACAACAGCTGGCTCTGTCTCTACCCAGGGACAAAGAACTGAAACGTTCTTGCTTCTGGTTCCTCACTTGTAAAAGCTGAGGTAGTGCTAGTAATCTTGCACGATGCATAGTGGAGCTCTGCCTAAACCTAGCATCATGGTGCTTTGCACACAGTAGTAAATGGCAGCCGTTATTATTTCCTTGCAATTTCTCTTTCAATTCTCTGCCTGCCATTAGGGCTTGTGAATATTCAAGGTTTTTCTTAGTTTATTTTCTTCACACTTTACATGGTTTCTTCATCTCATCTATCCACAAGCTTCAACTATCACTTATGTGCAGAAGAATGCCAAATGTATATCTCATGTTCTAATTTTTCTTAGTTCAAGGCTCAAATATTTAATTCTTGACTATTCATTTGCACCAGGATGTCCCCTAAGCACATCAAATTTCTGTCTAAAACATGACTCATCAATTTGGCATAATCTGTTTCTTATCAATTAATCTCTTTTCCTGTGTTTGGTATTCCCATCCACTTAGTTATCTAAGAGAGGTTCTTCACAATATTTATTAAGTAGCCTTATCAATTGCTCCTTATATATAATTGTTTATCAAGTTTTGCCTTTCCTGTTTTTCCTCTTCTGTATGTGGCTACTTACTTGCCTCATTTGGTGGGGTGAGAGACAAGACATTGAAGAGATGAGAGATAAGAGATATTTTAACAATTCAGGCAAAAGTTTGATATGGTTTTAATCTGATACCATAACAGTGGGCACAAAAAGAGAAATCCATAGACAAATCATCATGATACAAAACTTACATACCAAAAGGCAAATGATGGCATAAGGGTCAAAGTATTCTGAAATATCAGTGTTCTTTATGTATCAATGTGATTCTACATTGAAAACTATGTTCTCATAAAACAGATGTTTATTCACGTGGTTAATATGATCTTGGAGTATTAGGTTCATTAATCCATTAATTCATACATTCATTCATATATGCATAAATTATTTCTACAACCATTGAGTACATATTTTAAGCATTCTTAAGACCTTTAATACAAATATAAATATCGTCAAGGAGCTAACCGTCTAAAAGGGACAATAGGCAAACACATGTAAGACTACTCAACAGACATTTTCTTTCTTTCTTTCTTTTTTTTTTTTAAAGATTTTTATTTATTTGACAGAGACAGCCAGCAAGAGAGGAAGCACAAGCAGGGGGAGTGGGAGAGGCAGAAGCAGGCTCCTAGGAAGGAGTCTGATGTGGGGCTCGATCCCAGAACGCTGGGATCACACCCTGAGCCAAAGGCAGATGCTTAAGGACTGCGCCACCCAGGAGCCCCTCAACAGACATTTTCAGTCTTTTCCTCCAACTCCGTATTTACTCAAGAAGCTGAGAAAGTTATTGCTCACCTCAACAGAGTCTCTTGCAACTGAAATTCTAGCTACAGAGATTTTCCACAGATAGCTAGAAAACTCTTGCTTTCTTGATAAAATGTATAGAATCAACTGGCATGGCCCCTTATCCTCTTTCACCACACTTCTGAACTTGAAGGCAAGTGTAATATGTGTAGATATTATAGCCATCTTACAACTAAGAAGTAAAGAATTTTAGGATAAAAGGCCAAGATTTCAAGGATGAAATAGAAAATCAGGGTTCATAATCTCTCTGCAATTTTTTTTTTGCTTCTTTCAGTTTCATGTTGCTTGAGTAGTAGCTCTTAACCTTTACCAACTTCACCTTCTAATTTTAAAGCTTTTTAAACGTTTTTGAAATAATTCCAAATTTATAAAAATGTTGATAAAATATACAGAGCTCTTGTATAACTTTCACCCAGACATGCCTGTTAACATTTATCATATTCCGGAAAAGTTGAGAAATTTAAGAAATGATGCCCCATTATCCTTTGTATTAGTTTCCTTTGGCTGCCACAACAAATGACCTCAGACTTGATGCTTAAAACAACAGAAATTTATTTTCTCATAGTTCAGGAGGCCAGAAGTCTAAATGTAGTATTACTGTGCTGACAGAAAGGTGTCAGTAAGGTGGTGCTCCCTCCAGAGTCTATAGAAGAGGTCTGTTTTGCTTTTTCTGACTACTCATGGCTGCTAGCATTCCTTGGTTTGTGTCCACATAACTCCAATAAAAGCCTCTAATTCACATTGTCTTTTCCTGTTCTGACTGTCAAATCTCCCTTTTCCTATCTCTGATAAGAACACTTGTAATAGCTTTTGAGGGCCCACTTGGATAATCCAAGATAATCTTCCCATCTCAAGATTATTACTTTAGTCACATCTGCAAAGACGCTTTTTGTTATGAGGTGATATATATAACTTGTAGGTATCAGGACCTGAAACCTTTAGGGGATCATTATTCTGCCTAACATACCCCTTTATTCTCCAATATGCATTTCTCGTGTACAAGAACATTTTCCCATCCAAGAGTACTATGCTAAGCGAAATAGTCAGTCAGAGAAAGACAAATACCATATGATTTCACTCAAATGTGGAATTTAAGAAACAAAACAAACGAGTATAGGGGGAAAAAAGAGAGAGCAAAGCAAACCAAGAAACAGACTCTTAACTATAGAGAACAAACTGATGGTTACCAGAAAGGAAGTAGGTGGGGGGATGGGATAAGTAGATAATGGGGTTTAAACAGTGCACTTGCTGTGATGAGCACCGGGTGTTGCTGTATGTAAGTATTGAATCACCTGATTATACACCTGAAACTGATACTACACTGTATGTTAACAAACTGGAATTTAAATAAAAACTTAAAAAGAAAAGAACATTTTCCCCCAAAGGACAATATATCCATCAAAATGAGGATATATCTCCATCTATGACGTGTAATATATATATTATATGTAATATATATATATATATATATCATATGTAATATATATATATAAAATGTATAATTCAATATTATTATTTAGTCCACAGACCCCATTCATATTTTCATAATTATCCCAAATACATACATACATACATACATATATATATATATTTTAAGTCCAGGAGCCAATCCAGGATCAACTATTCCATTCATTGTCATATATAGATAATATCCTTCAATTTGAAATAGTTCCTTGGCCTTTCTTTGTCTTTCATGACCCTAACATTTTTGAAGAGTATAGTCCAGTTACCATGCAGAATGTCCCACCACTTGTGTCTGATGTTTGTCATGATTAAAGAATTTGTGCATTCTGGGCAAGATTATCACAGAGGTGATGCTGGCCTCTTCTCACTGCAACATATCAAGGAGTAAACAATGTTCACTTGTGCCATTATTGATGGAGTTAGCATGTATCATTTGATTAATGGTGTCTGTCAGATTTCTTCACTGGAAAGTTAATTAGTAAGTATATGATATTTATTAACTAATAAGTATAAAATCACTATGATGATTGTCAAATTGTGATGTTCTATTTCAATAATTCATTTTAGATTTATTAGTTGGCATAGAAACATCTATTCAGCCCTATTTATATATGCATCCAATTATGTTTTTATATTAGTATAGTCTCATGGATACTCATTTTACTGAAAAGATTACAATCTGTCATCATTATTTATTTGATATTCACATTGTCCTAGACGTAGCCAGTGGGAGCTCCTTCAAGCTAGTTCCTGTGTTCTTTTGACATGACCCTCATTTCTGGTGCAACATGATCTTCCCAGATCATCCTGTATTTCTTTTTTTTTTTCCCTTTAGCCCTGGAGTCAGCTGTACATCTCTAGGAAGAAGTATTTATTTATTTATTTATTTATTTATTTATTTATTTAAGATTTTATTTATTTATTTGACAGAGATAGAGACAGCCAGTGAGAGAGGGAACACAAGCAGGGGGAGTGGGAGAGGAAGAAGCAGGCTCATAGCGGAGGAGCCTGATGTGGGGCTCGATCCTGGAATGCCGGGATCACGCCCTGAGCCGAAGGCAGGTGCTTAACCGCTGTGCCACCCAGGCGCCCCAGGAAGAAGTATTTAGAAACAAATCCTTGGGCACTCTGTGTGTTCTTTGTGACTGGGACGTTTTTGTATCCATGCTTTCTCAACAGAATGAGATGAGAAACATGTTGTAAGTAATATATGTGTGTATGCATATATCTATATGTTTCTACATCTTACCATAGTTTTAACTAAAGCTGTATCATAGGAAATCATTTTTCACATTGATACTTCCAGCATTATCTCTTTTCCTAATTCATGAATTCCATTTTTTTTAAAGATTTTATTTATTAATTTGACAGAGAGAGACAGCCAGTGAGAGAGGGAACACAGGCAGGGGGAGTGGGAGAGGAAGAAGCAGGCTCAGCCATCAAAAAGAATGGACTCTTGCCATTTGTGACAACATGGATGGGTCTATGCCATATAATGCTAAGCAAAATAAGCCATTCAGAGAAAGACAAATGCCATATGATGTCACTCATATGTGGAATTTAAGAAACAAAACAAACGAAGGGGGAAAAAAAGACAAACCAAAAAAACAGGCTCTTAATTAGAGAAACAAACTGGTGGTTACCAGAAGGGAGGTAGGGTTGGGGGGATGGGTGAAATACGTGAAGGGGATTAAGAATACAGTTATCTACATGAGCACCAAGTAATGTATGGGATTGTTGAATTGCTATATTGTGCACCTGAAACAAATAAAACACTGTATGTTAATTACATAAGACTTAAAATTTAAAAAATAAAGGTGTGCTTTTAGCTTTCAAATATTTGAGGATTTCCCAGATATCTTTGTTATTTATTTCTGGTTAAATTCACCATGGCACAAGAATACACCTTGTATCATTTTTACTTTTCTGAAATTTAAGGTTTATTGAATTTTTCAATATGTGCTCTGATTTGGTGAATGTTCTATGTGTGCTTGAGAACAGTGTGTATTCTGTTGTTTGGGGCCAGAGTGCTCTACGATATGTCAAGTTGGTTACTAGTGTTTTTGAGGTATTCTATAAGCATCCTGACTTTTTGCCTACTTGTTCTTTAAATTAGTGAGTAGAGTATTAAAGTCTTCAACTACAATTGTGGATTTGTCTATTTCTCTTTTCTGTGCTAACATTTTTTGATTTATGTATTCTGAGGCCATGTTGTTCATCGCATACACAATTAAGATTTTTTTTATGTCTTCTTAACAAAATTATGTAACTTTTTTATTTCTGATAATATTTGTAGTTCTGATTTCCACTTTATCTGGTATTAATAATGCTATCCCAACTTTCCTTTGGTTAGGGTTTGTTTATTACATTTCTTTTCATCTTTTTACCTTTATCGTATATAAGGTTTTATATTTAAAATGAGGTTCTTGTAGATAAATATAGATGTATGTCTTAGACTGTAATGCAATTTGACAACCTTTTAATGGGTATGTTTAAAACATTCACACAATGCTATTATTGATATGGTAGGATTAAAATCTACAAACTGCTAGGTATTTGTATTTGTTCCATCTGGGTTTTGTTTCATTTTTCTTCTTTTTCTGACTACTTTGGTTAACTGCATTTTTAAAGGAAATTTTCAGTTTGTTTTCTTAAAGCACTTTTAAGATGTTACTCCGTTATCTTCCAGCTAGCATGATTTTTTAAAATTATTATTATGATATGTTAATCACCATACATTACATCATTAGCTTTTGATGTAGTGTTCCATGCTTCATTGTTTGCATATAACACTCAGTGCTCCATGCAATATGTGCCCTTCTTAATACCCATCACTGGGCTAGCCCATCCCCCCCCCAAACCCTCAGTTTGTTTCCCAGAGTCCATAATCTCTCATGGTTCATCTCTCCCTCTGTTTCCTGAACCCCTTCATTTTTCCCTTCCTTCTCCTAATGATATCCCTGCTGTTCTTTATGTTCCACAAATAAGTGAAACCATATGATAATTTTCTTTCTCTGCTTGACTTATTTCAGCTTGCATGATTTCTGAAGAGACATCTGTAATTCTTAGTATTATTGCACTGTATATAATTTGCCTTCATTCCTTGGCTACTATGAAGAAATTATCTTTGTCTTTGGTTTACAGCAGCTTGAATATGATGTGCCTAGATCTGGTATTTTTGGTATTTATCCTGCTTATTGTTCTGAGCTTCTTCAATCAGTAATTTGTTGTCTGTTAATAATTTTAGGAAATGGTTATGCTTCACTTATCTGCATTTGTAGACTTGGGGCCAGTTGGTTGCCATGTGACAACAGCACTATGAAGAGGTCAACAAAATTTGTGAACTGGATGTTTGCCTGCAGTATTTTTATTGTTAGATTAGGAATGGTACACATTCTCGCTCTCTACATTCCTGAGAAAAATGTGGCTTTAGTATGATATTAAGTCTGGAAAATCTAGCCTTCTTTTTAATCCTTTATAAATCCTGTCTAACCTACTGTTTCACCAAATCATGGCAGCTATCTTCAAGTCATTGGAAACAACAGGATTAAATGGGAAGATAATTTGATTTTTGCTACTGCAGTAGCTCCAGTGTCTTGCTAACATTTTTTAATTAAAAAGATTTGGTGCCATATCCTTTCTCCAGCTAAGATGTTTCTTTTGAAGCTTCCTAATATTTCTGTTTCAATCTAAGATAAAAAAATCAATTCACTTTTCCAATCTATAAGGCCACAAATTACCAGATTTTCTATCAGTTTAATTTCAAGGTACATATAGAGAGAGTGCCTTACTTAGCTTATATGTATAGTTTTCAATCTGTGCAAACTCCTTAGTTCCAGTCCAATGTCCTCCATCTCTTCTGAGCCTTTATTAAATATTAAGGTAGGATCCAATATATACCAATATTCTGAATATTTCCAATCATTTCCTCTTGAGCATAGACTCTCTCAGGAAGTGGTCTTCTTTTTAAGTATCATGGCAAGTTTTACAAATATTTACCACAATATACTAAGAGTTGTCAACTTTCCAGAATGTATTATCCTGATCTTCACAGCTTACTTTCTTACCTCAAAGACAATGCCACATATTTAATATTCTGTTAAAGAAGCATCCCATTTTAAGGTATCAACGTCTAAATTGTTTCAAAGTAGGTTCACATACTATTAAAAAATCTGAACAATAAACTAAAAGTGTCTTAAACAAGATAGAAGGTAAAAGCCTAAGCTAGAAGATGTTCAAGAGCACAAAGTCATCACGTGATCTGAATTTTTCTATCCTGTTATTTATTCTGCCATATCTAGCAGGTAGCCTTTATCTGCATGATCCAAGGTGGCTCAATAGTATAATGGTATTCCAACCAAAAGAAAGATATAAGAGAAAGATATTATATTAAATTTAAAACTTATTGGGATCGTAATGAATTAAATTTGATATTGGAATTATATATAAATTCTATATAAATAATATTAACATACTTTAACCCTGTTCAGCATACAGATAGGATGATAGCTATTATTCAGGAATATTAGGAAAAAATGGTCAATAAAAATCGACAAAAAATTTTAAAATGTGAGCAAATAAAGCCTAAAAAGAAATGTAAGAAAAATAAAAAAAAAAATAAAACTTACTGGGTATTTACCTCAAAGATACAGATGTAGTAAAGAGAAGGGCCATATGCACCCCAATGTTCATAGCAGCATTGTCCACAATAGCTAAATCGTGGAAGGAGCCAAGATGCCCTTCAACAGATGACTGGATTAAGAAGATGTGGTCCACATATACAATGGAATATTACTCAGCCATCAAAAAGAACAATTTCTCAACATTTGCTGCAACATGAACAGGACTGGAGGAGGTAATGCTAAGTGAAATAAGTCAAGCAGAGAAAGACAATTATCATATGGTTTCACTCATTTATGGAACATAAAAAGTAGGAAGATTGGTAGGAGAAGAAAGGGAAGAAGAAAGAGGGGGTAATCAGAAGGGGGAATGAAGCATGAGAGACTATGGACTCTGGGAAACAAACTGAGGGCTTTGGGGGGGGGATGGGATAGGCTGGTGATGGGTATTAAGGAGGGCACGTATTGCATAGTGCACTGGGTGTTATACGCAAGTAATGAATCATGGAACTTCTCATCAAAAACTAGGAATGTGCTGTATGGTGACTAACATAATATAATAAAAAATATTATTAAAAAAACAATATGGATGTTGCATACATTACTCATGCTCATATTCAATTATCAAAACTTGTGTAAGTGGCAATATTTAACTACAAGAGAGGCTGGAAAATGTAACTTTGATTTTGGGTAACTATTTGCCTTGCTATTAATTAGTGGTTTTACTAGTACACAGAGAATAGCATAATGAGTATTAGGGAATGGCTAATCCCATTATTTAATGCAAATTTGCATTTACTTTGCCATTTCCCATTGCCTGAAATAACTGTTTCTTTTGTTTTCCAACTTGTCAACTCATGTTTCTTTTGAAACTATGTTTGTATATCACCTATTTTAAGAATTTTTTTTATTGAACCATCTCCTCCATCTATATAACGAATTTATTTTCTCATCTGCCACACAGTACTTTTTCAAGATTCTTGAACTTCTTTAAACTCAAGGCAGAGGCTATGTCTTATTCATTTTGGTTTTCTATGTGTCTAACAAGGATATGCTATAAAGAAGGAGCTTGATAACAGTAATGAATGAATGTGTTTCTAATTATTAGATGAATATGTGAGTGAATGGATAGATGGATTAGGAATGAGTATGTTACTAAATGGATGAGTGATTAACTGAATAAATGGACAGATTTTCTAGGGGATCAACATACAGATAGTTGAGGGAATTAATGAATGAGTTAGGGAATCATCGGATAGGTGAGTAGATCAATGAATGAATGGATTGCTTAGTGTGTACATAAATGGTTAGATGAATGGCTGGATAAGTGAGTGAAGAGATGGATTACATGGTGAGTGGATGGATGGATCAAAGGGTGGATGTATGAATAGATAATGGATGAGTGTATGGATAGAAGCAAAGGTGGATGAATTGATGAATCATTAAATTAATGGACAAATGGATGCATAAATGTTTTGGTGAATGAATGGCGAGGAGTATATATATCTGAATTGACACTTCTGCTGTACTGCATCAGCTTAGGATATAGAAAAGTCTAGATTTTTATCACATCATTGTCATTTCTCTCTGATTTTCCCAAATTATTTAAACTCTGTACGTCTCAATTTCCTCACCTCTAAAATCAAATCATAATAAATACCTTGTAAATTTTTTGTAAGTGTAAAATAAGGCAGTGTATAATGTGGTTGGTACCAGTCATGTGCTCCATGAACAGTAATTGTTATTACAGTCATCATCATCATCAAATACTCAGCCAACTCTTACTTCCTGCACAACATTTGACTAATCCCTGGATGTATATGGAAATATGTATGTAATTGTGGCTCTCTGCCTTCTAGGATCTCCCAGCTACTGTGGGTAGATAGGACATATGTATTAAAGGATAACCACCATTAATGAAAGGAATATTCAGTGCCAGGTGACAGATTTATTAGGAACTGAAAAAAAAAGAGAAAGACTGTGAAAAGTCAAGCAAATTTTGGAATGTTATGTTGGAAATTTGGGAGGTAAAGAGAAGGAAGATAAAATTAACAGAAAAGATGATAGCATCTTGTCTATACTTCTTATTAAATGGCAAAATATCTGAAAAATGTGTAAGTAGCAAAAGTTCCATTTAACCGTGAAGTAGAAAATGAGGTCTCAAAACAGCTGAATGAATGACCCAAGGACAGACAGTGACTTTGACCCTGGCACAATTGCAAATGGCAGCCTCAGTTCTTGGCTGCTGTATCTCTTTGGATTTGCCAGTATTCTTAAAATAAGCAAAATGTCTTTTTAAAATGCCATTGCATTTCTCTGAGGACAACCTGGCTGAGTTATTTTGACTTAAACAAAAAAGCAAATCACTGGGGACAGCTGAGCTGCTTGAACATTGCACCCATTTGTTTATCTACCTGTCTGGATGCTCAGAACAATATACTGAAACAGTGATTCGTTTACACTGCTTGGCCTCAGCCTTCTCCTTTTACCCCACCTGGCTCTGGTCAAGCCTCCTAGATTGACTTGAGTTGACTTGATTTATGTATTCAGGTTATTCCTGAAGAAATTATCACCCAGAGACCCAGAGGCTCCTGAGCAACTGTAAATCAAAGGGTTAGGGATACAATTTAACAGCTATTTTAGGCTCTGAAGTCTAATACAATTGGGTTCAAATCCAAACAGCTGTTAGGTGGGTGTCCTTTAGTATATATTATCTAATATCTCTGAGCCTTGTCAATATCCTTATCAGTATCATGGAAATTCCAGTGTCTGTTGACTCATTTACTTTGATGGGTCTAGGATTTGTGTTTTTATTTTTGTTTTTATTCTATGCAGCAAATGGAATCAGAAATGATAGGCAACTTTACCAGAATCATTTTGGGCTTATTTTTATACTAACCACAGTCCTGTAGGTTCATTTGGTTTCAAATCTGTCCTCTCATTCTACTGAACTCCTTTACTCCTGTCTTTGTCCCATACTATCAAATGCAACTAACATTATTGGGTCACCAGCAGTAAAGAAGAATCCAGGGTAAATCAACCAAAACATCTTCATCTCACATTATCCTGAGTATACCAAAATTCCTGCATATTGTAAGTTTGCCAAATCTTCTCTCTGCTTCCACATTTGCTCTGCTACTGTCTAGTCTCACAATACAGTGTGATCCTTCTACACTAAAAGTTAGTTCTGTTTCATGAAGCATTAGTCAGAAATCAACTTGTTAGTGGTGAATGTTCTTTCCTAGAAAATTTGTCTTTATAAGCAGTGGTTTACAAACTCAATCTTAAGAACTCCATAACTCCTTTTCAATATTAGCAATATTCTTTTTTAAAATCAAAATTGTATATATTAAAGATGTACAATATGATTTTATATATATATGTATATAAATTATTACCATAGTCCAACTAATTAACATATCTCTTTACATGGTAACCTCTTTTTTTGTGATAAGAGTACCTGAAATCTATTCTTTTAGCAAAACACAGTTGCAGTTATGTAGCAATATTCTCAACTTTTGTGAGAATTAAGTAGGCTTATTTAAAGTATTTAGAATAGTACCTGACACTTAGTAATTGTTTTAAGTGTTAATTATTGGATAATGTCTCTGCCCTGCTTACAAGCTTTCAGTAGTTCCCAAATTCATTCTTAGTAACTGTAAATTGACCAACACATTATTCTGATCCCTACAACTTCTCTGATCTCATGCCTTTACTTCAACCATTCCCTTAGTTTGCTCTAGGCAAATGGTCTACTTGTTCTTCCTCAAAAACGCCAAGCACAAGTCAGCCCAGGTCTTTTGCACATGAAGTTCCCTCTGCCTGCAATATGCTTTCTCCTAGTAGTCTTCACGGCTCTCTCCCCCACCTCATCCAGATGTGTACTCAGACATCATCTTATCAGTGAAACCTTTCTTGAGCACCATATCTTTTATTAAGTTATTGTTTTAATTCTGGTATAGTTAACATACAATGTAAAATTAGTTTCAGGTGTACAATTTAGTTATTCTACATTTCCATACATCACTCTGTGCTCATCAGAGCAAGTGGCCTAGTTAATCCCCATCACTGTTTCACCCATTCCCCCACCCTCCTCCCGTCTGGTAACCATCAGTTTGTTCTCTGCAGTGAAGAGTCTGTTTCTTGATTAGTGTCTCTCTCTCTCTCTCTCTCTCTCTCTGTTATTTTTTCCCCTTTACTTGTTTGTTTTGTTTCTTAAATTCCACGTATGAATGAAATCATGTGGTATTTGTCTCTCTGACTGACTTATTTGCTCAGCATTATACCCTCTGGATCCATCTGTGTTGTTGGAAATGGCAAGATTTCATTCTTTTTTATGGCAGAATAATATTCCATAAAAAGAATGAAAAAAATATATATATATATATCACATCTTCATCAACTTATCTGTCGATGGGCATTTCCATATTTTGGCTATAGTAGATAATGTTGCTATAAACATAGGGGTGCGTATGTCTCTTTGAATTAGTGTTTTTGTCTTTTGAGTAAATACCCACCATAAACACCATATTTTAAATTTAGTTGAAAATTTCTTCCTTATGGAAAATAAGAGAAGAAAAACTTTCCAAATTCTAACTGTATCTTTTTTCCTGTTAGGAAGACTATTGACTTTAATGATTTATTCCTTCCCATCTCATCTAAGCATAGAAGTCACTAGTATGATTAATAGCAAAGCACTGACCTCTTATCACATTTTCTTCTTCTTGGCTGGGCAGTGGTTCTAACTCAGAGCTCTCTGGCTCTGGCCGACACAACCAAGGTCAATAACACAGTGTTCTCCCAAATCAGAGATGAAACTGTATGTGTTTGTGTTTGTGTGTGTGCATGTGCAGGTGGGGGAGGGTATAGTTTCTTGACTTGTTCCCAAAATAGAACATCTTAAAACTTTAAAAGAACTATAATTTTGAGATGAATAGTTCATCAATTCATACCTGTAAAACTGTGTTTACTATAGGAGTTTATATTCTAAAAAATAAATTTTGAAAATTAAAATCTATGCAAAAAATAAAATTAGTTCTATATATTCAATAACATATTTCGATAAATAACATTCACTAAATAACAAAAAATAAAATTATTTCTATAACATAAATAACATATTTCTACAATACCATGTACATTGAAGCTAATTAAAAACTCTTATATTGAGAATCTGAACATTGAAAATTACATAATTGAATAATAGTAAAATTTTACATAATTTTATCCATTTCTTAGACATATTTGTCTCTAATAGTCACTGATATTTTTCTGAAAATATTTATTTCAATATGATATCACTATTTTTTCTATATAAAATTGCTGTAAGCATCTTCAGACTTGCATTTTGAGTTACTAAGTTTAAATTTATGATACCTTCAAATGATCTTTTCTTGAAGAGCAACAATTACCAAAAGGTAGTCCAAAAACCTCGAGAGGACTCAAAATCTTTTATAGCACCCATGAAATCAAAACCACTTTTATATAATAGTAGCTGGTCATTTACTTTTTTTGCTCTCACTTTCTCATGAATGTATGGTAGAGTTTTCCATGGGCTTACTGACATAATACCACAACAGATCGAATGCAGAAGCAGATATGAAAATCCAACTAACTGCCTTCTATAAATCAGATATTTACAAAAATTGAAAAATTAAAAAAAAAACAGCACCTCTATTCTCATTAAGAAGTTTTTCTATAGAAATGTATACCAATTTTTATCAAAGTATTTATAGTAACATATAATGGATTTATTATTTTAAGTAAAGTAATAAATATTTTTTCAATTTCTAATATACTAAATACAATATATATCACCCACAAAGCAGAAGTCATTCCGGGTACTCAGTAATACACCTAGTAGACATCAGAAAAGATTCTGGTAAATGAAAGATGTGTTCAGTTGTATTTTTATATTGAAATGTGTAAATATTTAAGCATATATAGTTTTACACTTACAGTCTTTTCTCCTTTCTTAAGAATATTTTCTTTGACAAATATTTTTATAAGACAAAACTCATCAAATTATTTCTATGATTCTTTTATTATGTAAATAATTTCAGGTGCTGGAAATTATTTTTCTTCTCAATTTCAATCCTTTGTGTTATAAAACATAAATTTCCCAAATTAAAAAATAGGAGTCTTTAAAAACAGTCTTTCCTTTGATTTGTATGGAACCAGAAAAGGCCCCGAATCTCCAAGGAACTGTTGAAAAGGAAAAACAAAGCTGGGGGCATCACAATGCTGGATTTCGAGCTGTACTACAAAGCTATGATCACAAAGAAAGCATGGTACTGGCACAAAAACAGACACATAGACCAGTGGAACAGAATAGAGATCCCAGAAATGGACCCTTGGCTCTTTGGGCAACTAAACTTTGATAAAGCAGGAAAAAACATCCATTGGAAAAAAGACAGTCTCTTCAATAAGTGGTGCTGGGAAAATTGGACAGCTACATGCAAAACAATGAAACTTGACCACTCTCTCACACCAAAAAGATAAACTCCAAATGGATGAAAGACCTTGATGTGGGACAGGAATCCATCAAAATCCTAGAGGAGAACATAGGCAGCAACCTCTAAGACATCGGCCAAAGCAACCTTTTTCATGACACACCTCCAAAGGCAAGAGAAACAAAAGAAAAAATGAACTTGTGGGACTTCATCAAGATAAAAAGCTTCTGCACAGCCAAGGAAACAGTCAAAAAAACTAAGAGGCAGCCCACGGGATGGGAGAATATATTTGCAAATGACGCTACAGATAAAAGACTGGTATCCAAGATCTACAAAGAACTTCTCAAAGTCAATACGCGAGAAACAAATAAACAAATCATAAAATGGGCAGAAGATATGAACAGACACTTTTTCAATGATGACATACAAATGACTAACAGACACATAAAAAATTTTTTTTAAATCATTAGACATCAGGGAAATTCAAATCAAAACCACACTAAGATACCACCTTACACCACTTAGAATGGCAAAAATTGACAAGGCAAGAAACAACAATTGCTGGAGAGGATGTGGAGAAAGGGGATCCCTCCTACATTGCTGGTGGGAATGCAAGTTGGTACAGCCACTCTGGAAAACAGTGTGGAGGTCCCTTAAAAAGGTAAAAATTGAGCTACCCTATGACCCAGCCATACCCACTACTGGGTATTTACCCCAAAGATACAGACGTAGTGAAGAGAAGCGCCATATGGACCCCAATGTTCATAGCAACATTGTCCACAATAGCTAAATCGTGGAAGGAACTGAGATGCCCTTCAACAGATGACCGGATTAAGAAGTTGTGGTCCATATATACAATGGATAATTACTAAGCTATCTGAAAGAACATTTGCTGCAACATGGACAGCAGTGGAGGAGATAATGCTAAGTGAAATAAGTCAAGCAGAGAAAGACAATTATATGATTTCTCTCATCTATGGAACATAAGAACTAGGAAGATCGGTAGGGGAAGAAAGGGATAAAGAAAGGGGGGGGTAATCAGAAGGGGGAATGAAGCATGAGAGACTATGGACTCTGAGAAACAAACTGAGGGCTTCAGACGGGAGGGGGTGGGGGAATGGGATAGGCTGGTGATGGGTAGTAAGAAGGGCATGTATTGCATGGTGCACTGGGTGTTATACACAACTAACGAATCATCGAACTTTACATCAGAAACCAGGGATGTACTGTATGGTGACTAACATAATATAATAAAAAAACATTAAAATAAAAAAAAAACAGTCTTTCCATAGAGACACCTAGGTGGCTCAGTAGGTTAGGTGTCTGGCTCTTGATTTAGTCTCAGGTCATGATTTCGGGCTGTTGATCTCAGAGTCATGAGATCCAGCCCTGCTTCAGGCTCAGCGCTGAGAGTAGAGGCTGTTTAAGATTCTTTCCCTCTCCCTTTGCCCCTCCCTCCCCAATGCACACTAGTGCACATATGCACTCTCTCTTTCCCTCTAAGAAAAATAAAATAAAATAAATAAAATAAAATAAAATAAAATAAATAAAATAAAATAAAATAAAATCCTTTCCACGGTTTGAAATAGTACAAAACATAATTACAGAATTTAAAAATTAGAACACTATGCATAGTTTAAGCTTTCCTTATAATCTGTCCTTTTTGCTTTAGTAAGATAAATTTAAATACTTTTTTTGGTAAGCTTTGTTGTCATTATGTGCACTTCTACCAAAATTTTTAAAAGATAACTTTTTGGTACTCTAGTAATTGCATAGTTTGATCACAAATTATAAACTTAATGTGAACAAAATCCAACCAAAATTTATACTGCTGATTTACAAAATTCATTCATTATCGAGGAAGAAGATTGAGATTTATGTGAAATTAGTTTTTCAAAAGCTGACATACTTCTAAATTTTGATTGATGGTGGATAGTAAAGAGGCAAAGGACATATGCTGGAGTTTTTTTTTTTAATTATTCAATATCACACATCACAAATAATTAAAAGTTTAGCTACCCTTTGAACATATGTTTGTGCTTTTGACAACTATAGATTCTACTTGGATTGATGTAATGTTGAAACTTGTTTTGATGCCCTTATGAATTATGTTTATAGTGCAACAAATTGCAAGTGTATTTCTGCTCCCTACTTTTCTTTTTATAGTAAGATGATTGTTTTTTTCATGGTACTTTGCTCCATCAAAATTTGTACTTTTATTTGCCTCGTAAAAACAAGTCACTTTATCTTCAATGCTTATCTTTTAAACTGAATTTGTGATAGCATTCACAGTACTGCTAGATATTTCACTTTCAGTGGAAAAAACTTCCAAAAGTTTATTCTATGAGCTGGAAGAGAAAATAAGAAGCATCTAATGATTTTTCTATGAATTGCATCTTAAACTGTTGCAGTTAATCTAGGTAGCACTACCATTTTATTTTATTTATGCACACAAGACAGCTTGGGCAAAATTAATACAGAGCACAGTTATTTGATCTTAATGAAAAGTCATGCCACTTCTGAATTGATATGTGGGTTGCATTATTGTTTCAGGTGCAATGTTCTTAAACTAACGACTAACTCTTGAAGCAGATGCTGAGTTCTTCAGTTTTGTGTCATCAGGTTCATGTGGTCAGTTATATGACTGTCATGTTAGATAGTAAATGTTTAAAAATAGTTTGTATAAGTGAGTTTATATTGTACATTAATTTCTATTAATGGAACTTTCTAGAGATGGAAACTCAGTAACTTTTCATGAAACATGAACCTCTCTTTTTCTAGGTCATTGCTGCTGAAACAGTTCTTTACAAAATAAAACATTATAATTTAATTAAATGCATGCATAGTTGTAAATTTATCCCAAAATGACCAAACTGCTGCAATAAAGTAGTTCAGCTTATTCTCGGCAAGACTGGTCGCTTGACCTCTATTTACTGAACATATTTCATGTACACCTGACTTATTCATTTCCCACTTTCCTCCCTGATGCTACAGACTGGCTAGTATACCAAATACCAAGAGCATCAAACAGTTCTATAACCAGGCTAGACCAGGAGTTACCTATCCCTAGCTACTCATGTCAAAGTATGTTCTGTTTTGTCAGCAACGGTCCTGTATGCTATCCTTGAAAAAAATTATTATATTGTGTCTGAAAAGTCAGGGAAAAGAGAGAAACTATTGTCTTTCATTTTAACCGTCAGTTAAAGTGAAAACATTGTTAACTGCATATCTATTTCACACTTTAGCAGATGATATCATGGACAAAGGTAGAAATAAAAAAAGGTGCATCTATCAAAACCACCTCTATTCCTTTAATGCCGGGTTTTTTCAAAATAAGAAAGATAGTTTTTTCTTTCTTATGCAGGTAAGAAAGGTACCTGTTCAAAGGTGGATAGGTGACCCCAACCAAGGAGGCAGCTCTGTCCTGTGGGATTACTGGGGGATGCTGCCTGAGCATACCTTAGGGTGTTACCTTCACCGCATGGTTGAGGTTGGCTGATGATCACCATCCACATTTGAGCCTGCAGGAAGGGAAAAGGAAGAAAGTGCAGGAAAAGGAGATAATACCAAAGCTTTGCACATCATTTCTGCTTATATTCCATTTGAAAGAATATATAGTCTAAGGCTACCCTTAGATGTGAATAAGACTAAGAAATATAGGCTGGGGAAAGTTGTAGGGAAACAACCACAGGCTTAAATACCAAGACCGTACCAATGACATGAACTGCACTATCAAGAGGAAGGAAGGAGTATCCTCACCAGCCAAGCCTCAGAAACACATTATATTAAATATTTTACTTTATGCATAAATATGTCCAAGGGCCCCTACAATAGTTTTCTTGAGGTTTAGTGCAGTCATTAAAAATAATACAGTAGCATTTCTTTTGGATTTTTCATTTTTTAACAAACCAAGAACACTAGGACAACAAGGATAAACAAGAACAGTTTGAGAAAAACTGGGATACGTTTCCCCTCTAGCTATTAAGGATGATAGTGGAAAAGAAACTTACATTTATTTAGCTCCTAATACATAGCTCGACTAGGACAGTTACTTTAAATTTGCAGTTTACTTTGTCTTCTCAACAATCCAAGCATGACAGTATTATTATCCTCAATTTATGTATGAATAAACTGAAAGGATAGGTGACTTTCTGAAGAGCTTGAAATATAATATTTATTATTGATAATGGCAATTCGGGTATTTATCCATTTTTATTATAGCAAATGGTCAAAAAATAAACTCATTGAGGAATATACT
The DNA here is from genome assembly GCF_024610735.1 of Ursus americanus. Taxonomy (NCBI): domain Eukaryota; kingdom Metazoa; phylum Chordata; class Mammalia; order Carnivora; family Ursidae; genus Ursus; species Ursus americanus. Next base: position 22,129,283 of record NC_142142.1, on the reverse strand, counting down.
TTCTTCTACAGTGATACTATGATGATATCTCAACCCCTATTACTAATCATGACATCATTTAAATATTTTTATTGAAGTATAATTCACATACAGTGTTGTATTAGGTTCAGGTGTACAAAACAGTGATTCAACAATTCTGTACATTACTCAGTGCTCATCAAGGTAAGTATACCATTAATCCCCTCCACCTCTTTCACCCATCCCCCCCCACCTCCTCTCTGGCGACTGCCAGTTTGTTCTCTGTATTTAAGAGTCTGTCCTTTTGTTTGTCTCTTTTTATTTTGTTCATTTGTTTTGTTTCCTAAATTCTACATATGAGCGAAATCACATGGTATTTGTCTTTCTCTCACTGACTTACTCCACTTGGCATTATATCCTCTAGATCCATCTATGTTGTTGCAAATGGCAAGATCTCATTCTTTTTTTTTTATGGAAAAGTAATATTCCACTATGTTTGTGTATTACATCTTCTTCATTCATATGATCCAATAATTCTACTACTGGATATTTACCTAAAGAAAACAAAAACACTAATTTGAAAAGATATGTGCACCCCTCTGTTGATTGCAGTATTATTATAATAGCCAAGATATGGGACCAATCATGACCTCATTTTGATGCTTCCTCATCCCTCTCTCATTTCCAGCCATGACATTTATAACGAAATTCGAAATCTTATCATCCATGGCCCTGGATAGTTGAAGTAACTTCTCAACTTGTTTTCTCACTTAAAACTTCAGCTGCCTAAAGTATATGTTTTTAAAGCTGTAGCCATACTGATCTTTGTAAAATGGAAATCCTCTCAGAGCCCTCCTCTTCTCAATGTTTCTTGCATCCCTTTCCATGCTCTCTAGGTTCTTCTCTATATGCCTTTTGCTCAAGCCATCCTGTGCTGCTTACAGATCTCTGAATATATTTCTCTGAGGATGTGTCCTTAATCTATAACAGCCATCCATTCCTAGGAATGTCTTTGGGAAAATCCCTACTCATAGTTCTGGTCTTGCCTCCTCTGGGAAGCCTTTCCCAACTTGCTCCTACAGAATGAGGTCCTTAGTCTTTCACACGTGCAGAGCAGACTCTGTATTCCTTGGTCATAGCACTCTTCACATTGAATTGCTATTAGTATTACTACTAATTACAAAGCATTTACTAAATGCCGAATATTGGACTAAGTACTATCTGTCTTTAAGCACATTGGGTTATTTAATTCTCACAATAACTCAATGAGTAATTTCCTTTTAGTATCCCCCATTCTACAGATCAACAAGATCAAGAAAGTGAAGGGGATTGCTCAAAGTTAAATGATCAGTTGATCAAGCCAGGAAATGAATGGAAGTCATTGTACTTAAAGTTGTGTTTTAAGCTATTATGTAATTCTTCCTTTCCTACTGGACTGAATATTTGACAATAGGGACAATGTAATATTTATAATCAGTTTCCAGCCTAGCAGAATGACCTAGCATATGATGTGTGCTTACTGAATATTTGTTCAATAAATGAATAAAATGCTTATTAAGTTATGGTAAAATATGTTTTATAGAGTAATAACTGAGCAAGAAAATAATTCACTTAATTAGAATAAGTTTAATTATGATAAATGCCACCTATCACTAAGATTTATTTTAGTCTCTGACTACTTAGAATTTTGTTAAGGGAGTTGCCTTCCAAGCACCCTAGTTTTTCTGTGCAAAGATTGTGAAGGCAAAGTGTTAGGTAATTATTTATTCTGACAAAATTATCAGGCAGAGGGGATCCTGTGCCAACCTGCTATACTAAGGTCTGTGCTTTCACATTCTCACTTATGAATAGTATCAGGAGTAGCTGGAGTAGAGTTTCCATTTCCTTCTGAAGCGGTTTTGTGAAACTGATGGTCTAGAGTCAGTGTGGCAAAAACAAATGCTGTTTCCCCATCTTGATTTTTTTTTAATTCCTTAAAACTGGTGTTAAGAACCAAACTCATAAGCAGGCACTTTGGAGGGATTCAAGTGGTCCTGACCTCAAGGTGCCTTTTGACTATTAACTAGAAACGTGTACTTTCAGACATCTGTTTACTGTGCAAGACATGATGTCAAGGTCAGAATTGCTAAGAAAACACTGAGTGGGGAGCGACGACTTCTGATGAGAGAGAAGACTTCCTGTAGTGGGAGGGATCTGGTCTGCCTACTGGAAATGCAAGACTTAGTGGGTGCAGGGCAGTGGGAAGAGAACTTCAAGAGAACTCCACCATATCAGCAGAAAAGCAAGAAAGTTCAGGGAAATTTGGAACAGGGAGAGGAATAAGGGATGATTAGAGTACAGGTGAAATGTAAAGAAATTTGATAGGAAGAATATGGGTATTAAAGTTAATGAAGCAGTAGAGGGTGGAGGAAGAGATGTGGCAGATTATTTTGTACATGCTAGGGAAATGCAGACTTAAACAAAATTATAATAACATAATTATGTATATGTATTACAGTCATGAAGCAGTAATATACATGGTATACAAAATGTACTGATTTTCAAGATAGAATATAAACATACATACTCATCAATAATTTAGGATTAACCCAAATATTCTGCATACAATTTTCTGAATCATTAATGCACAGCAGTGATCAATATACAAAGTATAAATTGAACCATTCAAAGTATTTTGTATGGCACATTTTAAAAGATTTTCTCCATCCTGGGGCGCCTGGGTGGCGCAGTCATTAAGCATCTGCCTTCAGCTCAGGGCGTGATCCCGGCATTCTGGGATCAAGCCCCACATCAGGCTTCTCCGCTATGAGCCTGCTTCTTCCTCTCCCACTCCCCCTGCTTGTGTTCCCTCTCTCGCTGGCTGTCTCTCTCTGTCAAATAAATAAATAAAATATTTTTAAAAAAATAAATAAAAGATTTTCTCCATCCTGGCCATTTTTTAAGAATCCTAACATTGCACGTCTTCCTTATCTTTTTTTTTTTAAGATTTTATTTATTTGACAGAGAGAGAGAGCCAGCGAGAGAGGGAACACAAGCAGGAGGAGTGGGAGAGGAAGAAGCAGGCTCATAGCGGAGGAGCCTGATGTGGGGCCCGATCCCATAACACCGGGATCACGCCCTGAGCAGAAGGCAGATGCTTAACTACTGTGCCACCCAGGCGCCCCGACGTCTTCCTTATCTTAGCCTGAATTTATATTTGTGTAAAATTGCACAATTGCATATTTGCAATTTGCATATTTGTTGACTTTTTCATTGTTGTCATTGTTGTTAATGCACCCTGAAAGTGTGAGGAAGGCCATAAAAATTATAAAATTTGTTCACATTATTTTGGGGGATCTTAGTAAATGGTTAAGTATCTCCATGAGTTCTGGTATTATGGAAGACATAATAGTAAAAGAGTTCCTTCCCTTCACCCTGTTAAATTTCGCTTCTTCACCCTTTGCCTTGCAACCTTCCTCCATTCACCCTTCCCAGTGTCTTCTCCACCATGCACATCACGGGGCAGCGAGGCTGGAAAGCACCCTTACTGCAAGCTGACTGAGCTCCAGGCAGTGGTAACAAACTCTCTCAGGTGATCGAAGGGCAGAGGAAGGAGGGATCCACTGGCACTTTGTTGTCCAGTATTGGAGCTACTAGCCACATGTGGCTATTTAAATTTAAATTAATTAAAATTAAACAAATGAAATTTTTTTAGTTCCAGTTATGTTTCAGGTGCTCAGTAGCTATAGATATCAGACAGCTCTGATTTGTAAAGCATTTCCATCACTGCAGAAAGTTCTCTCGGACAGTCGGACATGTTAGCCCTGACTGTAATACTAAATTGTTAAATAATCTTCCATCAATTATCTCTTCTCTCTGGGCCTCATTTTTCTTTATATAACATTATGATAAAGGTGATAACACTGGCTTTACGTGCCTGAGAGAAGATACAAAGAAATGTCAGCTAAAAATGTTTTTTAACATTATGTTGAAAAATTACTATAAAGTGTCAGATGTCACTGTATCATTTTGGGGGGTCTCACGATGTTGATGGCAGGGTTTTGAATTCTGCACTGATTTTCTTTTAGGTCTGCAGCATTACATCTCAAATGGAACATTTTGGGGACTGTTAATATGGAGAATGTCAACATGATTTACTATTGTGATTTCTTCATTCTTCATTCGGAGGGAAAGCATTCAGACTAGGGATTTGTACTTAGCATTGGAAATGGCCAGAAATGGCCAGAATGTGAAGCTAGGTCTAGAAGTAGGGCAGCATGTTGATAATCATTCTTTGAATAGTAACTGTCTACATCATTTATAATCCAAAACACTGAATTAACATAAAACATAATGTGTTTCTTTCAGTGATGTTTACACAAGTCTTTGTTCCGTGACCTGCCCATTTAGGTGAGAGCCTTCTCTTGAAACTTTGTAAGGCAAGATACCACGTTACAAAGGCCATAAGCAAATGGCTGCTGATATATCTTTAGTGGCATAAAACATTTAATTATATGATTTTCTGCCTCACTTTGAATTATTAACTTTTTTTCTAAAGATTTTATTTATTTCACAGAAAGAGAGAGAGAGAATACAAACAGGGCAAACAGGAGAAGAAGTAGGCTCCCCGCTGAGCAGGGAGCCAGATGTGGGGCTCGATCCAAGACCCTGAGATCATGATCTGAGCTGAAGGCAGACACTTTAACTGACTGAGCCACCCAGGCACCCCTGAATTATTAACTTTTTATGAACTTTTCTTTTTCCATAAAATGACATTTTGTATTTTTTTCACAAGTTGTGTGATTAAGCAGTATAGATATGGGGATCAAATTATTCTGTGGATAGTGAGCTTGCCTACTGAAGGCTGGCTAACAAGTATTTATTCAGGGTCCAGAACACTCCACAGAACCTGGCAGTAGTGCCCATGCAAAGGACATGAAAGCAAATGAGAGTGCAGGCTTGTATGGTCTATGGCTTATAACGGGTCAGGGTATTTGACTTTGAGGGATCATCAAGGTATATATAGTCAGGTTTTAGTTCTGTTTAACACACCTTCTTGTACTCCTTTAAAGATACTATCTGATCTTGGATACTAGTCTTTTATCTGTAGTGTCATTAGCAAATATCTTTTCCCATTCCGTGGGCTGCCTCTTAGTTTTTTTTTTTTTTTTTTGACTATTTCCTTGGCTGTGCAGAAGCTTTTTATCTTGATGAAGTCCCACAAGTTCATTTTTTCTTTTGTTTCTCTTGCCTTTGGAGATGTGTCATGAAAAAAGTTGCTGTGGTCGATGTCAAAGAGGTTGCAGCCTATGTTCTCCTCTAGGATTTTGATGGATGTGGTCCATATATGCAATGGAATATTACTCAGCCATCAGAAAGAACGGTTACACAACATTTGCAGCAACATGGATGGGACTGGAGGAGATTATGCTAAGTGAAATAAGTCAAGCAGAGAAAGACAATTATCATATGGTTTCACTCATTTATGGAACATAAGAAATAGGAAGATCGGTAGGAGAAGGAAGGGAGGAATGAAGAGGGGGTAAACAGAAGGGGGAATGAACCATGAGAGACTGTGGACTCTGGGAAACAAACTGAGGGCTTCAGAGGGGAGAGGGGTGGGGATTGGGATAGGCCGGTGATGGGTATTAAGGAGGGCACATATTGCATGGTGCACTGGGTTTTATATGCAAATAATGAATCATGGAACATTGCATCAAAAACTAGGGATGTACTGTATGGTGGCTAAGATAACAAAATAAAAATTATAAAAAAAATAAAGATACTATCTGAATGAAGAAAAATGTGATAAAATAGGCTTTTGCAATGTAAAGAAGTACTTCTCAAGGCCTCATTCTGAAAACCTATTTTGTGCCCAATTTTATGCTAGGAGGTTTTGATCTACTTGCAGGGATTTGCGTGTGTGTGTGTGTGTGTGTGTGTGTGTGTGTGTGTGTATACATCACAGTGAATGCATTCATTTAAAAACTGGAGTGTTGATGTTCATGTCTTGATCTCTCCTCTCTTTCCATCTCATGGCCCTCAGTCAGTAAACTGGGACCCTTACAAACTGCAAGGTACTATAAAACCTGCCATGAATTTTATCTGTAACATCAAGCTTTTTATTTTAATGTCTTTGCAACATGAGAAGTAGTAATTCAGAAACCTGGGTGCTTTCTTCAACCTCTATTCATGTTATTATTACTATAGAGGGAATTTTAAGATTTAGGCAGTTTCAAAAGGGAGGGTAAAAGAATCATCCGTAGTCCCAACCCTTAAATATAGTTACAGTGGCCATTGCATTTTTTATTTTCTTTCTCTCTTCTCTGTATTCATTTTAGAAGATTTTACAGATAAAAACAATCATGGGATAGCATATGGAAATGGATATCTACTCATCTTTGTTTTTATTCTCATGTAAGAGATGGAAATGCTTGCCTAAGACTGAAGATATATTGTTCTGATTTATTTTTTTTAAAGATCCCCATTGTCTGATTTTCCTCTAGACACATAACATTGAGAGGACAGTAGACATTCAGACAGCATCTGAGCCCCTGTGATTTTCCACATTAGATTTGCTGGTGATAAAGAGCTCTTCTGCCAGGGAAACTTTCCCATTTCCCATGAAATGTAGAGGAGGTAGTTGACTAAGTTGAAGATAGTTTTTCTGCTCATTTTGGAATATGAATTTTGCATTAGAACATCAATATATTTATTCAACCATTTGGCCAATATTGATTGAGTGCATACCACATACCATTTACCCTACAATTCCCTGGCAATAAAATGGTGAGAAAGGGAGAAAATCTCTGCTCTTGGGCAACTTGTAGGCTCGTATATGAGACATATGATTAAGCAGGCGGTCATAATCCAGGGCAACCAATGTCACTGCAGTGACAACAGGAAGTACAGAAAGCCATCAGAAAAGGCTTCAATGAAGAAACTCAAAAGATGAAGATTTTTCAGGGAAGAGACAAAGATTGGTATTCCAGAGAAAGAGGATCGTGTGAATGAACTCAGAAAAAAAGCAGAGAGCGTGGTGTGCGTGTGTGTGTGTGTGTGTGTGTGTGTGTGTGTGTGGCAGAGGTGAGAGAGATTTTGCTGAGAACTAACACTGAAGTTGGCAAGGGCATGACTCCAAAGCTCCCCCCTCAACCTCCTTGCAACCTTAACCACCTTATGAAAAAGTCACTCCGTGGAAGTTGGGGAAAGTTCAGTGAGTTGTAAGGAGGGGTGTGGCAGGAACAGAATTGCATTTTAGAAAGGTCACTCCACCAAAAGTGTCTTCCGTTATTCCCACACTAAACAGTGGTAGAAATGGTCAGTACAGAGCAATCAAAACTAAATGCACTGAATGAACTCCCATGCTTGAGAGATGAGGTGATACATAGTTTGCTTAATGTTGCATACATACATAACACATACACATGCATGTGCAGACATAGATCTAGGCCAGAATTACTCAACAGTCATCACATGGCACTTGTTTATTGAGCATTTAACATGTACCCACAGTTGCACGTAGAGTGTCTTATCTTCAGAAAATCCCTCTGGTCAGGATATTGTTGTTTATAATTCAGAGAAAACTGAAGCTCATAAGGGATAAGCAAGTTGCCTGCATCTCCCTAATAAACAATGCAGGCCTCTCTCTCTCCCTCTTTTTTTTTTTTTTTAAGAACCAGGAAATTCGTAATATATTTTTTAGCTCTTATCAGGCTATTTTCTTTTTTTTAAATTTAAGTTCAAATAGCCAACATACTGAACATCATAAGTTTCAGATGTAGAGTTCAGTAATTCATCAGTTGCATATAACACCCAGTGCTCTTCACATCACGTGCCAGAAGTCTATATTGTGTCTACTATGCTCCTTTGTTGTTTAACCAGGAGAACTAATATGAACCGTCTTTGAGGTTTGATAGATTGAAAAAGCAAATGCAAATTGAGTCAGTTCTTACCTCCCACCCTATAAAAAGAGGTTGTCAACCAGCCAAATGCCTGAGACATGCAGGCTAATACATTCTGCTTCCAGGCAGGCCCGAAGTTCCCCAGAAGGGAAGAGTTCTTTTCCTTTAACTTCCCCATGCCTTTCAAAAACTGGTTTTTCAATATCCCTATGAGTCTGCAGATAATTTCCTTATATTCCAACCTTCTCTCTTACCTCATAGTTCTTCAAGACAATATTTGAAAACTGAGGCTGTTCTGGAAATGGAATTGATCCTGGAAGTGTTAGCCATTCTCTTTCTGGTTTGAACTCAACAGTTTTATATACAAAGCAGAAAAGATAAATAGACACGAAGCTCTATTCATTGGTTTAAAAAATTAAGCAACCTCCCTCTCCCTCTCCATGTCTCTCTCTCTCTCTCTCATACACACACACCCTGCCATTCGAAGAAGAGGAACTGTGAATCAGGAATTAGTAGACTGACTTTCTATAATAAACATTTTCTGGTTTCAGTCCTGGCTTTTTGTTAACAATGGTGGTATCAAATAACTGGAGTGCCATTCATATGCACATTTGTACACTTAGACATTTCCAACTTCTCTCCCAAGAGCATCTCCTTTGATCCTAACAACGAACCTGGGAATTTAATGTGGGTTGGGCTTGCAAGGTGAAAATTCTGTTCAGTGATCACAATAGAATTGGTTTTGCTACAAAATAACTTTTTAGCTTGGTGCTCTCAAAGAAAATAATGCCCAAGGAAGAGTTTCTTGTAATACGAGAGGATGGCATTTGGACTCTCCGGCTGGAATCCCTGATTGCTTTTCTTAGTATTTTTTCTAATTTTTTAGTCTTGCACTTTTATTTGCCTTGCCATTCTAACAGTAGACTGCCCTATGTCAAAGGATATTACTTCATAAATACTTGATTGTTTTCAGTAGTTTATAACTCATTTTCTGGTTCTTTATCTTTTCCTTATAATTAATGTATTTATTGCAGAAAATTTAGAAAGTATCTCTAAATAAAAAAAATTGAAAAAATTCCCCAAAGATAATTTTGCTACTTTTGGTCTCTTACTGAGTTTCTCTCTCTCTGTGCATGCATATGATATATGCAATTGCATTTCTCATATACATCCTCTATCTTTACACACACACACACACACACAGAAGTGTATATCACACACATGTCTCTTAATAGGTTCTTCTTATAAATATTCTGTTACCTTTTTTCTCAATTGCCAGTACAACATAGATTCAACCGAATTACTATTATATGCTAGGAATTTTGCTAAACACAATTCTAGAATTGTAAATGAGAAAGAGTAGTTCTTCCTGATGGGGTCTAATAGATAACAAATGAAATACGGAATCATAAATGATACATACATCAATTTAAGCTTCTCAAATATTTTTTCCAATGATTACATACTCTATTAGATACATATTTTTTTGCTATTGGAAAAATGTTGCAGTGAATATCCTTATAGATAACTCTGTAATACATCTATATTGATTTGATTTGATTTTTCTTTTTACTTAAAATTTATTTTTTAGAGCAGTTTCAGGTTTAAAGAAAAATTGTGTGGAAAGTTATCCACTAGGATAACATGTTGCGTTAGTGCAGTACATTCCTTACAATTAGTGAAACAGTGTTGACACATTATTATCCACTAAGGTCCATAGTTACAGTGAGGCTCACTCCTTGTGTTCTGCAGTTCAGTGTGTTCTGCCAAAAACATGATGTCTTTATCCATGATAAGTATCCATCCTACAGATTTGTTTCACTTCCCTGAAAATGATCTGTGTTCCACCTGTTTATCCATCCTGATATTTATTTTAAAACAATATATTTCGAAGGTTTCCTTAAGTTTAGCCTTCAGTTTCTTTAAACTAAAACTCTTCACCTTATTATATTTATATTTGGTATCTTGTAGTAACGAACTCACACTTCATAAATTGTCCATGTTACACTGTCTCAAGTTCAGTCATCGATCTCTTCAATTACTTGAAATATGTTTCCAGATAGGGTAATATTTCATAATTTTACTTTTTATGGCAAAATTTGTTCAAATGTACAAATATTTATTTGGTATGGCTACTGTATTTCAAAACTGAGGTACACCCTGGGAAGTAGTGGAAATCAAGTACAGCAAAGCATTTCCCTCAGAATTTACAGCAATGGAAGAGACACAGAAAACCAGCAGTTATAACACAGTCTAATGATTATATTGATGGAAGACGTTCAAAACTAAAGGGGCACAAAGGTGGAAAAGCACAACACTGAAGGGAAAACAATTGGAATAATGCGAGTTCATAGATGAAGGAAGGTGGGTTCCCTGTAGATGGCATTCAGATTTAAAATGGGCCTTATGCCTTATTCATTGTGTTTTTATTATAAATACTAACCATAGTGCCCAGAGGCTGCTCATACATCTTGGGAGGGTTGCTTCAAGGGACAGCCCGAAATCGGGTATCTGCTCATCAGTCATCAATCCAGACAGTAAAGATGGAACAAAGCAAGCTGATTCTGGGCTTGCTCTTTTGTCAGAAACAGAGTAATGCCATTCCAGATATAAAATGAGAAGGTGGCCATGTTTCATTTCCCCTTGGGTGCCCCAGTTGAAAGCAGTCGTTTCTCTTTTTAACTCCCTTGTCCCTTTAATTGCACTTGTCTTTATTTATTTTCTTTCTTCCTTATATTATATTACTTAGGTCCAAATCTTATTTCCCCTTTTAAAAAAATTGTGCTTTTTAAATGATTTCTGTGATTAACTTTATCTCTTTGAGATCTGATATTTTGCACCTAATAGGAGACCAGTAGCTATTTCTTGAATTCATGTGATCTTTTGGAAATGAGCCTATTCCAAACAGTGATCACCAAAAAAAGGAGGCATATTAGACGGACAGGGTATATGTTTGCCCCATGTAGTAGAGACTCAAAACTTCAAGGAACTTCATGAGATATTGTATACCGGACTCTGTGTACAGCAGAGTTCTACCTAAGTTAACAAAGAGACACAATGCATACCCCCATGTCAGGGAAATTTCATGAATGTGTAAAAGGAAGAAATAATTACTAAGGTCTCCTTTTTTAACCATCATGGGTAAAATTTTGTTTCTAGCTGGTAGAGACTTGTGTAAACTGAAGCAGCACATCATTTTTAACCAAAGCATGAAACTGTAGCCATCTGTCCTTTGTGAGCCACACTGGGAGCTTAATTAAAGAAACCTGCACCCGACTCAGACTGTTTTGAATACTAATTCCTGATTCATTCATTGGGGAATACAGTTCTAATGCTTTGGACCACTACTATGGGAGGTCAAATGTTTACACCAGTAATTTTCAAATTTTTTTTAAAGCACCTGTTCTCTTCTTTATTTTTAGAAAGGGAGTGTTATACAGAAGGCCAGTATATAAAACAGGTAGAAGTGAGATTGTTCTGCCCAAGGTGAAGTCGGTTGTCCAAAGTCCCCTCCTTTCTCTGCTACCTGTCCCTTTGACCCCTTGCTCTTCCTTCTCCTTTCCCAGTCACCTTCAATTTCCATGGAACCAAGGTTCCTGCAGATCACATTTAAAAGCCAAGGGATGTATCATCTAATTTGCTAGTGCTGGCTCCAGAACTCAGCCCTTAAAACTACTATTGTTTCCCAGGGACATCTTCATACTCATTCAGATTTTTGATACTATAATTGGTGGTTTGGGGAAAGAAGGTGGGAATGAGGTATTTTATGTATAATAGCATATTTATTTACTCCTTTTTCCTTTTTCCTTAACACTGCACAAGGTTGTTCAGTAGGAGGAGGGGAGCCCTGGTAATCACTCCTCCACCCCGGAAAAGCAGATGTTTTCCAGCATTACTGATAGATGATATTAATCTATTAATCAACCAAGATTATTCCAACAGCAGAGAGGGTAGTCAGCAAAGACTTAAAAACCAGAGATAATGTTTGAAATTTACAGCAAAGCCTTGAAAGATGAGTTTGCCAGGCAGAGGGTGGAAGGGATGCTAGGAAAAGGGAATAGCAATGCTAGGGTACAAAGGGGAAAAAGAATACAGGGGAAGAAAGGGATAAAGAAAGGGGGAGTAATCAGAAGGGGGAATGAAGCATGAGAGACTATGGACTCTGAGAAACAAACTGAGGGCTTCAGAGGGGAGGGGGGTGGGGGAATGGGATAGGCTGGTGATGGGTAGTAAGGAGGGCACGTATCCATGGTGCACTGGGTGTTATACGCAACTAATGAATCATCAAACTTTACATCAGAAACCAGGGATGTACTGTATCGTGACTAACATAATATAATAATAAAAAAAAAACACTAATCCTCTCCCAAAGGCCCCATTTTCAAATACCAAAAGAAAAAAAAAAAAGAATACATTATATATGGCTAAACCTCCATAGTGTGCATTGGTAAGCGCTGTAGTGGAGTCAGGAGGCCATGGGCGTGAGGGACTATTGTCCTAATGAGGAGTTTGCATCGATCGCTGTGTGGAAGGTACTGGCATGTGAGGAAATAGGGCTTAGGGGAAAGCTGTTTAAAGTTGTTTCACCAGTATTCATTCAGCTAACATTTTCAACAGAAAAAAACAAGCTGAAAATAGGGAATTCTATTAACTTTAATAGGCAAAAACACCAAATATTAATGCAGGAGGTAGGATAAACTGGTAAAATTAAGTCACACATGAGGTTTTATAAGTGATACAATAAAAGGGGGTTGTTTTTCATAATTCTAGCTGTAATCTTTCATTTAGCCATCCTATTAAAATTTGTCGTGATCATGTGTTTCCTATTTCTTAAAAAAAAATTCAGTATGTTCAATTCATTTTTAAAGCCAAAGAACGCTGGGGCGCCTGAGTGGCTTAGTTGTTAAGCATCTGCCTTTGGCTCAGGGCGTGATCCCGGCATTCTGGGATCGAGCCCCACATCAGGCTCCTCTGCTGGGAGCCTTCTTCTTCCTCTCCCACTCCCCCTGCTTGTGTTCCCTCTCTCACTGGCTGTCTCTCTCTCTCTGTCAAATAAATAAATAAAATCTTTAAAAAACAATAAATCAATAAATAAAAATAAAGCCAAACAGCGCTTTAGTGATAGAGTTGTTAGATTCCTCAGTGAGTCTACCTGTGCAGACTTGCCCTGTAAGTAAACATTCTCACTCCGATTAAAGAACAGGAAATAATAAAGCAGTTAGATTAAGAATGCTCCAGGTGATAACTGGATGACTTCACTGACTGGCATTCTGTCAGTCATATGAATGCCATCGTGTTCTCATTTTCTCCCAGAACCCTGTAGGGAAGCCAGACTGAATAACTAACTTAAAACAATAATAATAATTTTTGAAAAGATCATAACAGTGTGCTCCCTAAAATAAATTGATTACTTCGTTTGCATGGACAGATCCAGAATATATGACAAAGAAAATTTAAGGAAGTTGTTGTACATAAATTTGGTGTTTGGATTTAATTAAGTGATATTTACAAATTCTGAGCATCCTAGTGAATTGAAGTCTGTTTTTAACTGTAATTCTGTATGTTTTCTATCTCGAGTTTGAGTCAAAATGGCTAACAAGAATTATAAAATTGTTAGGGTAGAAATGTAGCTACAAACTGGACACAGGTGTCTTTCATTTATTCATTCTTTTTCTTTTCTTTTCTTTTCTTTTCTTTTCTTTTCTTTTCTTTTCTTTTCTTTTCTTTTTTTTTCTTTTCTTTCTTTAGTAGGCTCCAACATGGAGCTTCAATTTACAATCCTGAAATCAAGACGCTGAGATTAAGAGTTGGATGTCTAACTGACTGAGGCATCCAGGCATCCCCAGCTGTTTACTTTTTAAAAATAAAGGAATTATTAAACAATTATTTTATTTTCCTGCCCTGACCCAAACACACACATAGATGTACACAACTTGATTATATTTTCCCCACTTATAAACCTTCATTGATTCCCTATCATCCAAAATCTTGACTTTGTCTAATCTGGCCTCTCCCTATCTTTCCAGCTTCAAGTTTAGCCTCTGTGTCTCCACATCCTTTGCACTCTATCAAAGTAAACTTGCTCATCTCATCACAAGACAAGGCTCTAAGGAGGAACAACCCCCTTCTAAAAATGAGGTTAGAGCAGTGATCAATTTAACTTTCAAGATGGAGCTCAAATGTATCATTCTTTAGGTCAAACAATTTAGGAACATCTTTTCTCCATCCAACACTATGAAAGTGCCACACATTTGACCTTGATTATTCATAGTTATGACTCACAACAATCTCTTTTTTTTTAAGACTTTGTTTATTTAGTTGAGAGACAGTGCAAGCGAGTGAGAGAGAACATGAGAGGGAGGAGGGTCAGAGGAAGCAGCAGACTCTCCACTGAGCAGGGAACCTGATGCTGTACTCTATCCTGGGACCCTGGAATCATGACCTGAGCAGAAGGCAGGGGCTTACCCTACTGACCCACCCAGGTGCCCTTCACAACAGTCTCTTGAGGTGAGGTTTGTTATCTCTATTTTAGATAAATCAGAGGCCCAATACAAGTGAGGGTGTGTGCTCAAAGATGCAGCACAATCTGAATTCATGTCTACTGACACAAAGCCCACATCTGTCAGTACTGATTCTATTTCTACTCAACTACTCTCTGTGGTGGGTGAGAGAGAGGGAGAAGGAGAAGCCCCTCAGGGCACCGGAAGTTCCCACTTGGAAGCTGTGTCTAATATCATTAGTCGATAAGGAAATCACAGGACAAAGAGGTTTTCATGGGAAGGAAATAAACTTTGTTTCTATTTTGATATGATATCAGTGAGTAGTAGCAATATATTGAGATGAATATGTTCAGTAGAAAATTGGCCATACACAGTCAGACTTAGACTTTCAAATTTACATGGGAGAAGAAATGGTGGAAATAGATGAGATTATCCTGTTGCCGCAAACTCTGAGGCTAATGTATAGAAGGGAAACTTTGGTTTACTTTACGATGATTTTTAGTTGTCTAGAGAAATTTTAACTGCGTCGAATTTTCACAAATGAAAGTTAGTTTTGATTAAATGACTACTATAAATTTAAAAACTATACAGACATCAAAATTTATTGCCTAATAGGTGAGAAAAGAGGTAATATTGGTCATAGAGTTCAGGAGTTCTTTACACCCATGAGAAGCTGTTAGAGTGAATCAGTTAATCTCTCTAAACCTCAGAGTAATAACAGTTATTAATAACAACAGCAGTAATGTGCTCAGATGGGGCCACTTGCCCCTTACTTCCTAGGGAGTTGTAAGGATTCAAGAAATGGTTCCATATTAATAGAGCAATTGGAGTTGCTTGTGTGATACATGTATTGTTTTAAAATTTTTGGCATGGGCCTCTACTTTGCATCCTGCAGCTATTACAATAAAAAATGAAAGCACTGGGATATCACAGATGTTGAAACCTATTTTTTGAGGTACTAATAGAGCAAATGCAATATTATAAAAATCAATTAAACTCAAGACATCAAAGTAATTTCAGAGTTCAGCAGTGCCACACTGTTTTTGAATTTCAACACTCATTTTATAGGAAGATGAGAAATCTAGGTCATTAGATCTTCAAATAGAAAATCTTGTATGCTGTGTTAAGCTTAAAAGTCATCCTGTAGGGCAACAGAACCCCTGAAAATGTTTTAAGTATGTGAGTGACCTTCTCAGACTTAATTTATGAATATATAATTCTAGGAGAACTTTGGAGGGGCATCAAAAACTTGTTGCCGGGGGAGAGGAGCAGCTGCCCCTCACGCAGGCCTCATTTGAGAAGGAAATAGATAATGAGTGCTCTAATCTGGGATTTAGGATGGACTGCAGTTGTTCAAGCAGTGTCTCTGGCTTGTTTATTCTTTTTCATTAAAAAAAATCAAACTTAGGGGTGCCTGGGTGGCTCAGTTGGTTAAGCTACTGACTCTTGATTTCAGCTCAGGTCATGATCTTAGGGTCCTGAAATCGAGCCCCACATCAGGCCCCATGCCCACTTAATGTTCTCTGTCTCTCTCCCCCTTTAAAAAAATAGTAATTAAAACAAACTAAAAGTTGAAAGAATGGTACGGTATATACTCATATATCCTTGCCAAATTCACCATCTGTAAACACCTTACCCTGAACTTCCCGTTTGCCAAACCATTTGAAAATAGGCTGCAAATGTCATAACATTTCACCTACAAATACCTCAGAATGCATATTTCAAGAATGAGCAACTTCTCTGGCATAGCCTTAGCACCTTTATGACACCTAAGAAATTCAGCATTAATTCAATAACATCACCAATAGACAGCCCATACAGATTACCCTAATCATCTAAAAAATGTCCTTTATGGCTGTATTTTATTTTGTTTTTGTATTTTTGTGTTTTATTTATTTTATTTTTATATATAATGTCCAATCAATATTCATGTATTCACATTATTTCTCCTCAGTTCCTCTTGGTCAAACAACAGTCTCTTTCACTTGTATTGTTTTTCATCTCATGGCATTATTTGAGAGTCCAGGTCAGCTGTTCTTCCAAATATCTCACAGTCTCGATTTGTCTGACTGTCTCATCCTGGGTCAACTTAAGGCAAACATGTCAGGCAAGAACACCCTGTAGTTGGTGGGGTAGGTCTCACAGCATCACATCATGTGCACACGATGCACTGCTATTTGGTTAAGCCGAAAACCATGAGATAATCTCCATGCTAAAGGTAGTTTTCCACTTCGTAAAATTAAAATTGATGTTGTGTTTCCAACAACATCTCAGTCTATGGTTTAATGATCTTCTGTAAATCAGTTATTACTATAGTGGTTCTACATTTATAGATGCCATTTTTCCGTAAAGGAACTTCTCTCCTCTCCTCTCCTCTCCTCTCCTCTCCTCTCCTCTCCTCTCCTCTCCTCTCCTCTCCTCTCCTCTTTCTCTCTCTGTCCATATCTTTCTCTTATTGCTATGTACACATGGTTTTCTTCCTTTTTTTTAATTTGAAGATGTTAAATTCCATTATCGTCATCATTCTTTTTTGATGAGCAGCTCCAGTTTTGTTAGTGGGATCTCCTTTGACACTGGCTTCTGTGTTTTTTTGTAATGTCCCCATTAGGCTTTCGGCATCTCCTTATTTTCTGGCACAACAAGGTGTTCCAGGCTCACCTTGTACTCTTTCTGTCCCAGACTGGAATCAGCCATTTCTCCAAGAAGCTCTGGTTCTTATTATTGGAAAATGCGAATTAGGAACAAAGATCTAGGTTCTGAGGTTTATTTTTTTTAATTTTTTAAAATTTTGTTTTGTTTTGTTTTGTTTTTGCCTCTGGTATGTCATTGCTTCTTGGCTCTTTCAGGGGATTTAATTAGAGAAAAAAATGTGTGTGTGCGTACATACATGCCTGCCCATGAGCGCAAGTGTGAGTGCATTCATACTGGTGGTTCACATCAATATACAACCCTACAGGGTTCTTGCTCACCTCCCTCTCTATGATATTTGTATTTCTCTTCTGCAGCGAATTATCTTTCTCTCCCCAAAATATCCATATTTATTCATCTCTTCAATCCCAGAAGGTGCCCCAAATAGTTTCTCATTTGGTCCACCCAGATTACTATGAAGAAATCATCTAAATAAAGTTTGAGATTGTTTTTTCAGTTCTTTTTATTCTTGTGCTATATTTTGCATTGGTTTTACAGTCAAAACACTGTGTTCAGAATTGTTTGAATTAATTTTTTTCCCTTGTGAATATTTTATCAATTTTGCATGGAATTAGAATTATTTATTTCTAGTTCTATTCACTTTCAGAGTTTCCTCTTGTGTTTGTTCTATTTTTGAATAATTAAGCTACTTCCATTTTTCAAAAGTTAAAGCTATATAAAATAAAAAAACTCAGATAACTCTTTTTTTCAACCTTATTTTGATAAAAAAAAGTCTCCTTCGTCCCAAAGAAATGAAGTAAAAAAAAATTGACAATCCAATGAGGCTGACATGCTTTTAAAAGTTCTTCCAAAAAAAAAAAAAATACAAATCTAAGATGAGATCATGGTATGTGGGGTGATTTCAGATTAGGAAAAAAAGGACCACTTAAATAATGTTGCAAATTGAAGCTAAAGAACAAAGAAGAAGGAAAATTACAATTGGTTTATTTTGTGGAATTTTGGAGTGTGTCAGCTAAGGTTTGGGCCACTAATAGGTTCCATTCTGGTGTATCTGGACAGGTTTACCTAATTTTGTGTTAAGATGCTACTAGGCTTTGTAGGCTAGGCTACTCAGCTACTGCTGCTCAGCTCTGCTAAACCTCATTGAGTGATATTTGACCAAGTCTACAATCTGGCTCCTTCTATTTCTGCATTTCAACTCTTGTGTCATCTTTTTTGCTCTTTCTGTCACAGCTACCCCAATTTGGGCACAGTCCCTTGCACGCATGCTTTTACTTCTCATTTCCATATTTTTACCCCTTGTTGGCATGTCCCTCCTCTGGCTTATTTTTTCAACTGGAAGCTACTACTTCTAAATAACAAGTCTTCATTTAAACATTAGATATTTTGTTTCCTTCCTACCTCTCCACACTTATTTATCCATTATCTACTAAATGTCGGGTGAGCTCCTATTATTTCACCAAACAGATACATACTCATAATTATTCAGATCTGGCTTTGTGTTTGCTCTTTCTGTTCTAAACTGTGAGCTTCTTGAGGGCAGGCCTCAAGGGCCCAGCCTAATGCCTAACACATCCAAGGACTTGTTAGAAGACTAAGTGAGAATTACCAAAGAGGAATGATCACGATCTCTTCCTTTGTAGCCTGAATGTGGAGATGAAATATGCACACAACTACAAATTTTAAAAGCTATTAGCTTCTACTGTCCTTTGATCATTTTGACCTATTTTTCTCTAGTGTTACGATAATTTTCCCTAGTCTGTAGGATAACATTTGTACATCATGTTTGTTTGAGCTTCATGAAAATGCAATTAATGTGGGCAAACTTGGCTATTTGATTTGAAAATTAATTGCTTTATATTGTAAAGATAATATTTTAAAGTAGGTACGCCTGGCACCAAAGTTGTGATGATTAAAAACACAGCAAAACAAAATTGAGTAAACAATTCAGATCTTAGCAGTTATATTTGGGGAATGAAATTGGAATATATGTTGTGGTGATCTCAAGAGAAGAGAAATTATTTCAGATGTGCCAGAATAAAAAGGGATTCTTGAGTCATCCACAGATGAATTAGTCATCAACTAAAAATATAGAATATGCAAGGAAAATTATTGCAGAGCATGAAAAATAGAGCAATTGTGTATTTAAAATATAGCACAATCAAGAACTTTTTAGGCAAATATCAGTAGGGCAGCAAACACAGTACAAATTCACAGTATGGGAATAAAAGAGAATATGGATTAGAATCCATCCTGGAACATATTAATGGAAATGGTCTGTTTTCAAGATGCAACACTAACATAACTTAGGAAATCAAAAACAAATTTTATTTTTATATATTTGATGCCAAAACATGAAGCTGTAAAAATATAACAGAATTTTCATGTTCCATTCAAATGGTTAACCTGCCTTTACTTAAACACTGTTATGGTGCAGGTGGGACAAGAAGACAGTAAATCAAGGGACACCTGGGTAGATCAGTCGGTTGAGCATCTGCCTTCAGCTCAGGTCATGATCCCAGGGTCCTGGGATTGAGCCCCACATTGGGCTCCCTGCTTAGCAGGGAGCCTGCTTCTCCCTCTACCTGCCACTCGCCCTGCTTGTGCTCTCTCTCTGTCAAATGAATAAATAAAATCTTAAAAAAAAAAGACAGTAAATCAAGACAATGTTTTGGGCAGAGGTACTTTGGTTCTACCACTTACTGAATGTGTAACTTTAGATAAATTATGTGCATGTGCTTTCTCTCTCTCTTAAAAAATAAAATAATAATATGGTTTAAATTAGAAAATTTGTGAAAAGTGTTAGCACAAGAATTGAAATAAAATACATGCTCAATAATGAACCCTTTTTTTCTTGTTGAAGAACAGGCTTTTTCTCTTAATTTTTTAAATAATGAATGTTTAGCTCTTCAAACATCAAAAATATAAAAAAATTTCTTCACCTTTTAAAAAACAATATATTTTTTAAAAAAATGTAAGAATGTATTCTACACTCTGCTGTCTTCCTAACATGAGTAAAAAGTACAAAAACTAATATCTTCTTATCTGTAAGGCTTGTCATGATGATCATTTGTAATTACATTTTGTTTTGATACAACCGTGTTTTCTGAAGTTTTTGAATCATGACAACTGTTTGCCCTTTTATAAATGACACTGATTGTGTCAGTTTTATTCATTACTTGTCATTTTTGTCTTCACCTTTGATGCCTTTGCTCATGGATATCAGTGTGACTTGGTCACAGCCATCTCTTCTAATTTTCTGCTTCTATTCTGGAGTGTGCTTGGATTGAGTTTGCTTTAAAATCTGTCTATAAAATAAGAGACACATATTGTATGTGACTGCCTGAAAGGCTCTCTTGAAAGAGATGTGCAGAGTCCAGGGATTTTGTGGCACAGAAACCCTTTTCCCCCCTTCTAGTTCCTGAGAGTATAATTTGTTTAATTTAGAGTTTGAGACATATGAATGCTGGATAAAAGAAACATTACTATAATTGTTTTCATTTGGTTCATTTATTATACTATTGCTGACAAATGGTGATATGCAAATTCATATCAGAAAGAAAGAAGGCTCTGTTTTCATTTGGTAGAAAATTAAAAATCTACCACTTAGATTTCAGTCATTATAAATGATGAAAGTAGAGAATTGTTAAGAAGAGCTTGTGTAAATACTGCTTTATCAGGTCCTCAAATTACTTTCATGTTTTCCTTGTTCTACTCAGAGAACATTATTAATATTTACTATTTGATTTTACTATCATTTACTATTTGATTTTAAGCACCTTCAAGGCAAGCAGGTATGATAGGTAGGATGTTTCGTATGAGAAACCCAGAGGACATCCCCACACATTAAGGTCGAGGCCACTTGGCTCCTTTGTGCTCCAATTAAGCTCAATACCTACATTCTTTCTCAGAAGGCCCAAAGAAACATTCTTTTCTTTAGATGACTTTGAGAATTTTTTTTGCCACTCTCACCAGTGTCATTTATTTGTTCTTTTCTATAATAAATTATGTTACATAGCATGACCAAGATTGAAACTGCTCTTTCTTTAGTAATCTTGCTTCTAACTTCTCCATCTCCTACTCTCTATACCTCAAATCCTAGGGCAGTCAAGTATACTATTAGTGCTCAAAGTGATTAATATTTAATAAATTGTGCCCAGGCTACATTTTTCTCTCAAGGGTAGGTTTGCGTTTTAATAGTCCAGTTGGTTCCAATAAAACTAATTGAGTGAACTGACTGACGCTTTGGGTGCCTTACAGCTTGCTAATTTTCTGTGAACAAATGCATTAATGATATTTCTATTACCATTCACGTGATTTAAAATTAGCAGGCTAAAGATATTATGGGGGGAACCTTTAATTCTGGCTTTAATATCCATAAAAGCTGATATTTACATATCCATAGTTATATCTTTGTATTAAAGTGTTTGTCCTTACCACATAGTTTATCTAGTTATGTCAGCTTTCCTTAGTTGTATGTTAAATTCCATTTTATTTCATATTGTTTTTCATGTTTTCACGACTTTCCTTTCTTTCTTTGACATGGTAGTAAACAGAAGAAAAGTGAGAAGCGATAATGAGAATGAGTGCATGACTCAGATGTGTCTTACTGCTATTGGCCTTAATAGTAGAGCCTCTGTTTCCTTCAACAAGTGTTTTATTAAGATTTGACTTACGTTTGAAACAATGATCTTCTGACTAATAATAATATTCACCATGTATTGACTTCTTGCCAATTCTAGGCACTTGGTTAACAAATTTGCATATGTCATTTTAATCTGTGCAATCACCCTGCAAGGAATGCATTGTTCAGTTGAGGAACTCAAATCTTCAGTAATTTAAATAACTTAATTATGTTGTATAGCTACTAGTGGCTGAGGTGAGATTTGACCACTCGTCTTTCTGAGACTGCGTTTCCATAACTGCCTATAGTCTTGATATTTATATCCATTAATTATCAGAAGTTCCTATTGACTTCTGATAATCAGAAAAAGGAAATGTGGAATTTACTTGATAGAAGATGTAAAAAAAAAACATTAAAATAGATGTAATCTGTATGTCATCTAAATATTGCCAAAGACATCAGGATTAGTTGGGGTTTACTTAGTTTTATTTTTAATTACTCTTACCCCATGCATATACTATATTAGTCAGCTAACTCTTTCCAGAAATAGTAGAATGTGTATTTAAAAAAAAACGTTTTATAAAGAGTATAATTAACAGAAAAGAACATGAAAACATACAATGTATAGTTTATATATAAAGATTATTCATCCTATGAAATTTCTATTTTTTTGGGTTTCTTTGACAAGAGTGTCTCTCTTTCCATTTATCCAGTGAAGGGGCAAGTCTCAAAATGAGACCTATGAGCCCTTTGCTTTTATGAGGGCATCTGGTAATGGGAGAGATTAATGTCCATACCACATTGGTAGCTTGCAGGAATCCCTCCTTATTTATTTGGAAGCATGGTTGCTTATAACAACTACAGAGCCACTTCGGAGCTAAACAAACATGACTGGTAGCTACTGCTTTACGTCTCTTGAACCATGTAACTTTCCCAGCTTCCCAGCCTTGTTTCCTTATTCGCAAACTGAGAAATCATTACTTCCAGGTAGCAAGGATTGGATAAATGGTAATTAAAAACAAACAAACAAACATTATTTCTTCTTGTCACCGTGTCATCTTCTCTCTTCACTATTCCAATTCACCCTTGTCATCTTATTCACTTACTTTATTTTTGGCACCCTCTAACCTGAAAATTGAGAGCCAAAACACAACGCCGTTCCTTCGGAAGAGAACATGAGGTTGTAGAAAAATAAAATCAGAGTCTGAATCTTAGCTCTGTCATTTCCTAGGTTGGGACCTTGACGAAGTCACCTGATGTTTCTATGCTCATATTTTCTCATTTGTCATATGGGGATATTAATAGCTACAGATTTATAGTGTTGATGTGAGAATTAAATGAAATTGTTAGTTACAACAAAAGCTAGTGCAGTACCTAGCACATAGTAGGCACACAACAGGCATCTGACAGATATTAATTTGCCCTTCCCTTTCCTTCACCAGAGCTTTCAGTCATAGATTTTGGCCAACTCTCTTGCACATTGATGGCCTATTTCTGTAGCCCACTGTGTTTCAGATTTAACTTTCAACTCCTTTTAAAGGAAAAGCATATACATTATTTTTATTGTAATGTTTAAAATATAAAAGCACTATGTTATGAATTCAATACTAATGTTTGTAATGCCTATTCAATTTTAAGTAAAGCAGATTTTTGAATAAAATTTAAATGAAATTAACGTCCAATAAAACTCAAATAAAATTGTTAATTTAATAT
The DNA here is from genome assembly GCF_024610735.1 of Ursus americanus. Lineage (NCBI taxonomy): Eukaryota > Metazoa > Chordata > Mammalia > Carnivora > Ursidae > Ursus > Ursus americanus. Next base: position 22,105,956 of record NC_142142.1, on the reverse strand, counting down.
GATTGATGATATTTTTCTGAAATTAAATCATGGTGTACAACATGAGTATAATACTGAATATGATTTTGCATTTAACCTTACTCTACCTCATTGTGCTATGTGATAACTCGAGTCTTCTGTCACTTTTCTTTACTTCAGTTATCCAAATTCTCCATTTTCACATTGGGCTCTGGTAGTATTTAACCTTCTCTTGGTGCAAATGATCATCTACATACTGTATGCCACTGTTTTGTTTCTCAAAAACATATGGCAAATAAATCAGATGTGGGTTTGGGCACCAAAATGTGCAACAGTATTGAGCTGTTAGACTCTCATTCAGAAGAGAAGAGCTATTAACTTTTCTGGGTTATCCCTGAAATCAATTGACAAAGTTTGACTAATTTGTAGACTTCATTATGAACCCTGTTGTCGAAGAATAACAGATAGCTCTTTGAAACTCCTTCCTTATTCAACGACCAAAACAAACAGAAAAAGATTCAAGAACAAAAAATAAACCTTTAGTAAGTGTTTTGATGACATTATTAAGAAGGAAAAAGCTAGAGAAGAAGCAAGTTTAGGGCAGTGTGAAATAAAGGGTTTTTGTTTGTTTCTTTTGGTAGTTTTTAGTCATGTTATATAGCAAGCGTGACTTTATTGATGTTAAGCTCCTTTTTAAAAGAAGAAAACAATATCAGTAAGATAAAAACCAATATTACAACCCTAACCCTAGAAGTCCTTGCCTTTTTTGCTAGTATCTTAGGATATGTTTCTATTTCAGTGGGTCCAGATATGGTGCACTTTTATATTCCCTTGAATGCCTAGCATATGTAATGAATGTTCCAAGCCATTTACTGAAGGAAGGAGTGATTTTAATCTCTGAAGAGTATTTTAAAAGGGGCTTTATTCTTATCTCCCTGGAGCAGTTTAGGCAGCCAACTTGTAAGGAAATGAATGAATTAAATAATATTTTTTAATGTGATTTCTGGGTGTTCCTGATTTGGGTCTCATGCAAGAGTACGTAATGGAGAGAATTAGGAAAAATGTGAAATTTGACTTAGACAATTGTGTGGTGGTACATTGATCTAAGACTCAAACTAAGTAGATCCAGCAAGTGAGACTGAATGGAACAGAGGACGTAGAATGATAAATGACAACATTAATGAAAGTATTTAAATTTTTAGAAGTGAGAGAAAATATCCAAAGAGTAGCCTGTGCATAGATTTTGAGAGATGAGAAAATATGAACAGTTGAAAGGCTATTAACGTGCAGTTTGTCTCTAATACATCCATTTGAAATTTAGCAATGAACAGTCAGACGGAAGAGTCATGGCCAACGTAGCAGAGACATTTCACAAATAGAACACCAGCTCATGTACTTACACTTCAACATTTATTGCTGTTATTTTATTTATTTATTTTATTCTTGAGCTTCATATTTAGTTAGATGTTCGTTGAGGGAAAGAAAAATGACACATTTCTTTTCCACTGGCAATTCAAAGCATGTGCTTAGCAAAAAGAATTGCCCAAAACATTTGTACTGCACAGCTGAAGTATTTTCTGAAAATGTCCCAAGTTTTCTAGTTTATTAAAAGATACAAAGAAATGTAAAGTTTAAATGTTAATTACTTATGAGTGACCTTTCTGAATTACCCATTTGGAAGGCTTGTCTCTGAGACAACTTAAAAGAATCTCAAAGAGTATGTTTATCCAAGTAAAATTGATTTGTAAAAAGGTCATCTACATGATTTAGAGACATATGGGTCAAGGCAAGTAGAAAAGTAATTGCAAATTAAATGTTAACAGTTTAGGTGGTCTTTAATGAAAGCCTACCTGGCATTTTGGCAACATAAGGTTTTAAAGTCTTTTTATCTAACGAATCAACAGGGTACTGAAACTTCCATGTAACAGAGTGGATTTCAAGTTGCAGTGAGCCAGGGTGATTTATAGATTTTTAGTATCCTTAGAAAATATCTAGAGACTACTAAGTATATATAAAACAAAGAGTGATTTTCTTTAAATTGATGTATAGTCAATATAAATGTTGCATTAGTTTTAGGTGTACAACATAGTGATTTGACAATTCTGTACATTACACTGTGCTTACCATGATAAGTTGTAGTCACCATCTGTCATCATACAATATAATAATATTGTCAACAATATTATTGACTGTTCCTTATGCTGTCCTTTTCATCCCTGTGACTTATTTATTTTATAACTGGAATTTTGTACCTCTTAATCCCTTTCATCTGTTTCACCCCCATCTGCACAGCCACCACTCCTCCGGCAACCACCAGTTTGTTCGCTGTACTCAAGAATCTATTTCTGGTTTTTTGTTTGTTTTGTTAGATTCCACACATAAGTGAAATTACATGGTATTTTTTCTTTCTCTTAGTTCACTTGGCATTATACCCTCTAGATCCAACCGTGTTGTTGCAAAGGGCGATCTTTTCTTTTTTTATGGCTGAGTAATATTCCACTTCTTCTTTATCCATTCGTCTATCAGTGGACATTTGGGTTGCTTCCATGTCTTGGCTATTGTAAATAACACTGCAGGAACCATAGGGAGTGCATATATCTTTTCAAATTAGTATTTTATTTTCTTTGAGTAAATACCATATGGTATTTTTATTTTTAATCTTTTGTGGAAAATCCATACTGTTTTCCACAGTGGGTGCACCAATTTACATTCCCACCAACAGTGCACAAGGGCTCCTTTTTATCCAGATCCTCATCAACACTTGTTATTTCTTGTCCTTTTGATACTAGCCATTCTGACAGATGTGAGGTCATATCTCACTATGGTTTTGATTTGCCTTTCCCTGATGATAAGTGATGTTGAGCATATTTTCATGTGGCTTTTGGCCATCTGTGTGTGTTCTTTGGAAAAATATCTATTCAGGTCCTCTGCCCATTTTTAAATTGGTTTATTCGGGGGTTTTTTAGTGTTGAGTTGTGTAAATTCTTTATATATTTTAGATACCAACCCCTTATCAGATAAATGATTTTCAAGTATCTTCTCCCATTTGGTAGGTTGCATTTTTATGTTGTTGATGGTTTCCTTCATTGTGCTAAAACTCTTTATTTTGGTGTAGCCTCAATAGTTTATTTTTGTGTATAGTGTAGGAAAGTGGTCCAGTGTCATTCTTTTACACATAGCTGTCCAGTTGTGCCAACACCAGTTATTGAAGAGACTGTCTTTTCCTGAAGTTATATTCTTGTCTCCTTTTTCATAGATTAATTGACCATATAAGATTGGGTTTATTTCTACTTTCTCTATCCTATTCCACTGGTCTATGTGTCTATTTTTGTTCTAGTACCATACTGTTTGGATTACTAGAGCTTTGTAGTATATCTTGCAACCTAGAACTGCGATACCTCCAGCTTTGCTCTTTTTTCTCAAGGTTGCTTTGGCTAACAAAGAATGATTTTTAAATCACTCTAATACCTGACCAAAATATAACAACACTTAATATGTTGTTCCATGTATAGCTATTTCTTTATGATTATCCTGTATACACAGAGATTATAAAACCTGCTTCATATTATTTATATTTTATTACATTTTCATTACTAACAGACAAGAACAGTAATAATAACTAAGTAGGATCAAGTGTACACTATATGCAATGAACTATGCTGAGCATCACTAATACACATCTTGAACATTTCCATGTCACTAAATGTATGTATAGACATTGTAATTTTTAGTACCTGCATAGCAAGCATGTCAGTATAGCATACTATGTGCCACAACTATCACTAGGCGTTTGTTATTTCCAAATATTCTGTGCTATGTATGTAAACATAAGGTAATTTTTTCAAAATCAAATCTTTCATACATCTTGCATTATTAGTTTGGGGTTAATTGTTACAAGCATAATTCCTGAATCAAAACATTTACATATCCCATTGAAACATCGTTATTTTACTGTTATATCAGAAAGGTAGAAAAAACAGTGAGGTTTTAATATGGGTGGATGAATTATCACCCAGTAATCTCATGTCAGTTTATATCCCCATTAATAGTTCATGAGACTTCTTTCCCTGCATTCTTCCTAACACTGTTATCATGTGTTTCAATCTTTGATAAGGCTGGTCAGCCTTGAAGCTGATCCAGGTGGATTTATTTGTGGAGGCACTGAATTGCTAGTCTCTCTACTTTATAGGTGGGCTCATATATTAGGATATCTTAATAGGCCAAGTAGTGTGCCCTCACAGCATAAATAATGTCATATATCTGGAGACAGAAGAGAAGATTTAAGTAGTACTATCACTTTAGTTCAAATATGAACCATTAAAAAAAAGGCTTAGAAATATTTCAGCATACTTTCTATCTATACACAAATAGCAAATGACAATAAAAATAAGAGATAAGGGCATTTATTCCCCAAATGGGATATGACATCATACACAATATAATTTCCAGGTTATAATACAGAGCTAGTGCAGGAGAAAAACAATAGTAACTGCATTTTAATCTCTTTCTGTCCTTGCTCATGCCATTTCCTCAACCTGGCTTTCCAGGCCTGCATGTTCATACTCTACTTTTTAGTGGGACCTAGATCAAATACCACTGTCTGCTTGGAGCTTTCTTGATCTTCCTAATTAGAATTGATTTATTTTTCTTTTTGGTTTCCCAATATTGTTTCTGTCTGTTTAGTTTTAATTTTATGTGGTTAATTGTTAATAATTATGTTAATTGTAATAATAATTATATGTTAATAATTATAATTAGACAATTTTAATTGTAAATATAATTATTACAATTTTAATTGTAAATATTATTGCAATTTTTAATTGTAAATAATTATGTGATTAATTATTTCTCCCATTTTTGATGTATATTCCTTGAGTGGGATATATCTTAGCTACATTTGAAATATAACCAGAACTCAACATGCCTGGCAAAATGTACACTTAAAAATATTTGTTGGGACGCCCGGGCGGCTCAGTTCTTTGAGCATCTGACTCTTGGTTGTGGCTTAGGGGCTCGGTGTGATCTCATGGGCCATGGAATTGAGCCCCACATCTGGCTCTGCTTGAAGGTTCTCTCCTTTTGCCCCACCCCTGACTTGCACACGTGTGCAACCTCTCTGTCTCTTTCTCAAATAAATCTTTAAAAAATATTTGTTGAATGAATAAGATATAGTGTTTATTTGTAATGCTTATTCTTAAGCCCATAATATTCTAAGGTCTTTGGAGAATTTTTTTTTGAACTATTTTCAGGAAAGTTTCCAATTGTTTTTGGAAATAGTCACACATCTGTAGTACATATAATAGCATTTCCCCCCTATTTTGTCATTAGAATAATGTCCTCCATTTTTACATACTTGGTCTAATTTTCCACAGCTAGAAATAATAAAATCAGAAACCACACTCCCTTGCCTTTATTTTTTATAAAACCTACCCCACTTTCACTTCATCAATCATTAAAATGATTCTTATGACTACTTCCTTTTTTCTTCACCTCCCAAGAGTTAGGAATATAATATGAAATCATATTTGAGGGCCAAATAATCCAAGTTCCTTTGAGTAATGTGCCAGATTATTATTTAATCCTGAGGTAAGCCGGAGTTAATACAGCCATTCTTTGGCATGTCTTATTTTGGGGAGGCTTGAGACACATACACAACAGTAAAGTTTAGAGAGATGACAGACTCTTCTCTGTGTCTGACAACCTTAGTCAACTATTTGTATTTGAATTTATTTCTTTGAAATATCAATCTGACCCAATAATTTAAAGAAAAACTAGGGTAATAAAACAAACTAAGATTCTCAGTGTGTTTAAAACATAACAGAAGTGGATAAGAATAATGTGTATATCACTTATACATACAATGATTCAGTCCAGATGAATCGAGGAAATTTTTTCTCAGCTTTTAATCTTTTTGAGACTTCTCAGATTACTAATAATTATTTAGAAGACATTTATAACATTAGCAAGTGATAAACACATTTAATTTATCATTTATAATGTTTTTTAAAAAAAGAATCTGTGAGGCCTCATTGATAAATATAGGTTAATTTCATCAGTTCATAAAATACTTATTGATAAATAGACAAGTTTCTTAAAATCACAAAAAGGAAGATTAATAAACCCACATTCTGTCAGGCTCTTTATTAGTTGTAAGTAGACCATTGTCCTTAACAAAAACTTTTAGTGATAAATTGAAACAACCCTAGATTTTTGATCTTGCTTTTTCATGAACATAGGACAATCTAAATCTGAATAAAGGAACTTCTTAGTTAAGTTTGTAAAATACCAGTATTTAGTTTATGTTTAATAACAGTTAAAGATGAGTGGTAAAGGAAATTATACATGGTGCTTGTTTTCTTTAAGTATCGTTCTACAAAGCAATATTATTGCTTTTTATTATTGGATTTATTAATATGAATAATTAGTCATTACTAATCCTTTTTATTATTAGATTTATTAATATGAGTAATTAGTACAGTTTTATTTTAAAAGGTAATTTAAAGGAGTATAAATGATTGATGAATATATAAATAAAATGTGATATATAGATATATACATACATACACAATGAAATATTATTCTGCCATAAAGAAAATGAAATCTTGCCATTTACAACAATACGATTGATCTAGAGAGTATAATGCTAAGCAAAACAAGTTAGGGAAAGACAAATACTATATGATGTCACTCATATTTAGAATTTAAGAAACAAAACAAATAAGCAGAATGAAGGCAAAGAGAAAGAGAGGCAAACCAAAGGCAGACTCTTAACTATGGAGAATAAACTGATGGTTACCAGAGGGGAGGTAGGCAGTGGGATGGGTGAAAAAGATGATGGAGTTTAATGAGTGCGTGTGTTGTGATGAGTATCCAGTGTTGTATGAAGTGTCGAGTCACTACACTGTACACCTGAAACTAATATTACACTGTATGTTAACTAACACCGGAATTTAAATAAAAACTTTTAAAAGGGGGAAAAATAAAATGCTGTTTAAAAAAAACAGTATTCTGGGGCACGGGGGGGCTCAGTTGGTTGGACATCTGCCTCCAGTTCAGGTCATGATCCCAGGGATCGAGCCCCACATCAGGCACCCTGCTCAGCAGGGAGCCTGCTTCTCCCTCTGCCTGCCACTCTCCCTGCTTGTGTGCGCTCACTCTCTCTGTCTCTCTCTCTCTGTGTCAAATAATTAAATAAATAAACCTTTTAAAAATATAAAAAATTTAAAAAAACCACAATAGTATAAGAGCTTATTTGGGTCTTAGTTGGGTGCATATATCCTTGGAAGTGCAGATTGAACCAATACTCCAGAACCAAGAACCTATCAGACGTGGGATATAGAGTCTAATTTTTTTGTATGTCCTGTAGCATGACTTGGTTATTATTATCCTTATTTCACATGATGAAACTGAAGTTGGAAATGTTTATTTACTTGGTCACTTATTTGGCTAGGGAAAGAGCTAAGATATGAACTTAAGTTTGTCTGACACTAAATCTTATATTCAGCAGCCAAAGTACCAAAGAAATAAACACGTGGATGTATATAACATAGGTACATACCTCTAGACAACATTAAGGGAAAGAATTTTTCTGTCCACAGCTCTTAATATCCTTTTACTACAATCCATGCGTCTACAAAGGCACCTGATAGCAAATGGTCTAAATGTTAAAATTATCTTGAAACAGAAACTTCAAAATTAAAACATAAAATTATAGGTCCATATTTGGGATACTTAATTAAATATTTGAACTTTACTGAATTGCACATACCATAGGGGTCATCTGGACTAGCCCTTCCAGTATGTTTTGGCAGAGCCCACACTTAATTGTCAGTTTTTTTCAGTATTGGTTGATTCAGAAAACAAAGAGTCCCCCAAAACTAGAATTAATTGAGGGATGCTTGTAAATACTTTTCTGTTCTATTAATCACAGGAAAGTCACCATTCTTTAGAAACACACATGTGAGATATGCTCTCAGTCTATAGCTGGAGCTTGGTGCACTTATGGATTCACAGACTCCTCGCATCTACTCTTTTTGGTGCTACAGTTGATTGCACTGCAGAATGTGGAATTGTTGGGATAGCCTATTATTCTCATTTCAGAGGTGAAGTAACAATGGCCCAGAGAGATAGTGAGTTATTCACCATTCTGTAACTTGTGAGCACCCTACTATATTCAGAGTCCAGACGTGCTAAATTTTAGTCTTATACACTTTTCCTCACATTAAAATTTCTCATCATTTTTACTCACGGTCCCATTGAGAATCTGATGGACTTTTAGCCCAGGAAAATATACGTGTGTGCATCCATATGAAATTCTGCCCATAATCCTAAGAGAGCTCACAGTCCTGTTAGAGGCTCCTCACAAGCCACAGGTAATAACACTTGTCAAGACTACCATCTTTATTTCTAGGTTAAAAATCAAGTGGTCTGGGAGGTGGAGTGAAAATGGGCTACCAGAACCTGGGTCTGAAATCCCAATGATTGAGGGAATTTTTAGATCACATTTTTATGTGCGTTTTCCCCTGGATTTTAGCAGGAAGCACTTGATACAATGTGCATTTATTAGAGGTTTCGTCTGAGCTATGAGTAATGTCTTTGGAGAATGTTTTTAAGAAATCTAGATCTCTTGTTATCTCATTAAACTTAATTGAACACACATACAAATAAAACAAACGAGTAAATAGAGTGAAAATACTTACTGCGTATATTGGTGGTTTAACTTTGTGCGGTTTTCAATAGTAATGCCAGCCTTTAGCTAGAGAAAAGGTAGACGAGTTAATAATGTGGCTCATAAATATTGAGGAATATGATTTTCCCCCAGAGACAGTGCCTACCAGTTCCTGTGGATTCTCATCGCCAAGAGACAAAGTTGGCCCATTTAAATTAAGTTCAGTGGTCTGACAAATGCCAAATTTATGATAAAATGCTAAGTCTTTTGTGGTTGTAAAATTTCTATTGAAAACATTTAAGACTTTTAAAATGTAATCTTTCTTTTTTTTATTGTTTATTTTATTTTATTTTATTTTTTAATGATTTTTTATTATATTATGTTAGTCACCATACAGTACATCCCCGGTTTCCGATGTAAGGTTCGATGATTCATTAGTTGTGTGTAACACCCAGTGCACCATGCAATACATGCCCTCCTTACTACCCATCACCAGCCTATCCCATTCCCCCACCCCTCTCCTCTCTGAGGCCCTCAGTTTGTTTCTCATAGTCCATAGTCTCTCATGTTTCATTCCGCCTTCTGATTACCCCCCCTTTCTTTATCCCTTCCTTCCATATATACAATGGAATATTACTCAGCTATCAGAAAGAACGAGTTCTCAACATTTGCTGCAACATGGACGGCACTGGAAGAGATAATGCTAAGTGAAATAAGTCAAGCAGAGAAAGACAACTATCATATGATTTCTCTCATCTATGTAATCTTCTTTCTAAATAATGACAAATATGTGCAGCTTTCAGATCAAGTTTTTTTTCTTTCTTTTTTTTTGGAGGGGTTAGCATTCACATTGCAAACTCTAAACAATGATGTATTCTCCCAGATAGTCAAAACAATCTAACACTGAGGTCTTACTTCTAGAACATATTCTTTCTGCCAAAAATTCTGAAGGCTTTCATTTTCAATCTTGGGGTATTTGGCTGTGTGCAAATAGCACTAGCAGAACTGGGGGAGGGCCAACAGGAGGATGGAACTTCCTGGATGTCTGTGGTCTGTGCTGACTTCCTTCCTTTTGGTACATCCTCAGTCCTGGTGCACTGAGCTTAGTTCTTCCAAACCACGGAGGAAGAAAGAGGGCTTTCTTTATGCAAGACATCATGAGGCTGACCATGAATGAGTATGGTATGCCTTAGAGTTTTAGCCTTCTGAATAAAAGACCAAAAGAAAGGCTACAAGAAGTGGAAAAGTGATAGATTGTAGCATTTTTGTGTAAATGGCTTACATATGTGAATACTTGAATTATGAATATTTAACTGTTAATTAAATATTAAATAGTGGAAATATAATTGCTAAACATTTAATTAATTTATCTGTTAAAATAGAGGGGCTAGATTCACTTATTCATTGACAATTATTTGCTGAATAGCTACCATGTGCAAAGGGGCATTGAGCAGCCCTCATGGGATTTATATTTTGGTGGGCTCTAGATTGAGGCCCTTTTAAAGAGTGAATTGCTCTATGATTCATGTGTAAAACCATAACCATATGTTACTTTAGAAAAGTAACATAGGGCAGCTTGAAGAACTGCTTCAGAGTATAGCTGTTAGTATTTCCCCTCTCCCTCCTCCTCCTTCTCTACCTCCTCAATTTCTTTTGCTCTTAATTAGAAATTAAAACCTTTTTATTTTATCAAGTGTAGGTTGTGGTAGCTGTACCTAGTACTCTTAATATTATAATTATCAATTATTCTATCTTCTGGAAAACATAAACATTCACTTTTTCATAAAAGTTGATTTTAAAAAGCTATTACAAATCTTGCTGAGAGGGGTGCCTGGGTGTCCCAGTTGGTTAAGTGTCTGGCTGCTTGGGGCATGATCTCAGAGTTGTGAGACTGAGCCCCACATCATTCAGATGGAGTTTGTTTGAGATTCTTTCCCTTTCCCTTTCCCTCCCGCTTTGCCCCATGTCCACCCCCCACCCCCCACTCTGGCTCTTTGCTCTTAAAATAAAAATAAATAAAATGTTTTAAAAAAATCTTTTTGAGAAAGCCTTGATTATCTGAATATTTTATCTTTGCCTGAACACCAAGTCCAATTAAAGATGATAATCACCTTCTTATTTCATTTTAGACAAGTTTTAATGATCAATAAAAGGTTTTTCACTGTTCTTTTATTTTTAATTTTCCCTACGTACCTTGCTATAACTTCATTTCTTTTTTTAGATTTGAGAAAACAAAAGGTAATAAATATTGCTAAGAAATAGGAAAATTATTTTCCTTGTCCTTCTGAGCTGAGTATTATTGACCTGTAATTCATTATGAAGTGATACACACCTTGTGTGAAGCAAACCAGTAAAACACCAGTGGTGTATGGCTCCCAGCTTGGGATCCAGTAGGATGTAAGCTCAGGCTCAGCACTGGCTTTAGCACCCCGGCTGACACTACCTTGGTGACTGCCTTGACCTTTCACCTGGATTCTCATTGTTCTCCAGGCTTCTGCCCTAGGCTCCTGACAGTCTCTTCTCAACATAGATAGTGTGATCCTTTTAAATTATGTCACTCATGTCATTTAGTTGCTTAGAGTCCTCTGTTTTATTATGCCACTCCTCACAGGAATATAAGCTTCATTAGGATATCGAATTTTATGTGCTTAGGCACTACTATTTCCCTGAGATTTGGAAGGGTACTTGACATATACTAATTGTTTCTTTATATTTGTTTGAATGAATGGATTCTAGAAGCAGTTTGTTACAAAGATAGAAATTTGAGTATTATCAGCCTGAAGATGGTGATTGAAAACATGGAAGGAGACAGATCAGCTACTGAGTGAAGCAAAGAAAATCCACTTGAGCTTTCTAAAGAAATTTCCAAAAACATACGCAAACTGGTGTCTGGGTGGCTCCATCTGTTAAGTGTCTACCTTCAGCTCAGTTCATGATCTCAGGGTCCTGGGATTGAGCCCCACATTGGGCTCCTTGGCTCCTTGCTCAGTGGGAAGCCTTTTCCCTCTCCCTCTGCCCCTCCCCACTGCCCATGCTTCTTTGCTCGCTCACTCGCTTGCGAGTGCTCTCTCTCTCTCAAATAAGTAAAAAAAATCTTTAAAATAAAACAAAAGATACTTTAATGAAGGGACATACACAGATGTGTAGTCAGCACTGAGGGACCAGCAGCAACAGGAAACCAGTATTACCCACTAGAGCCAATGGAACAAGGAGAGAGATAATATTATAAGCCCAGTAATACATGGAATTGTGGAAGAGGGGCCAACCAGAGGGAAGTGTAGTTAGGGAGGGATACAGTTTCAATCAGAGGTGCAGCTCCAAGTTGGGAAAGGGGGACAAAAAAATATCCTGAACTCTCTCTTCTATACCCCCCCCCCAACTCCTATTGCCTCTCATTAGCCAAACCCCTCTGGAACCCAGACAAGAAGGGATCCCAGTTGCTGCCTCTTCAAGAGTCAACCTTTTGGCACAAAGCAGAGCAAAGAAGTCTAAAGGTTAGGTCTGGAGTGTGTGGGGACATGGAGACACGGGATAATCAGCACAGGACACAATTATTTCTCTGATTTCCTCACTGATCAGTCCATATCTAGGGCACTGTGCTTAATTCTGGGCACCACCTTCTAACACGGTCATTGATAAAGGAACACAAGTTACTTAATGCAAGCCATTGTGAATAAGGGAACAAGGATTATTAAGCTTGGGAACATAAGATTTAAGAAAACATACAGAATTGGCTACATAATTTGCAAGGCCCACTGTAAAATCTAGAAGTAGGATCATTGTTCTCAAAATATTAAGACTATCAGAACAGTGACAGCAGAGGATTAAACTGAGCATGTAGCCTAGCTAAGTCACGCCCTCAGGTTGTGTGCCCATGTAGACAGCCCTGGCAACGTGTCCCTACCATCACAAATTTAAAGGACTGACATGTGGATAATGGGGTCAATGGGTAAAGCCCAGTCTGTGTCTTAAGACAGTAAAATCCACATCCAAGGAAGGGCATTTTATTAAGTGTTCTTTGTTTGCTTGCTGTTGTTTAAACAAGTTGATCTGTTTGATGACAGAATATACTTCGTAACTGGAATTCTCTGTGCTGAATTTAGTTACAATCTGTCAGAGGTGGTGTGGAAAGGATTTCATGGTAAGCAAGATGTTGGACTAAATGACCAACATGGGTGTTTCTAACTCTAAGGATTATAAATCTAACATATTCTTTGACAAAAATGTCATCAAGAGTTGATATATTATCCTCAATTGTAGACAGATTAACCTGAGATCGATTGATCAATTGATCTACATACAGAGAGAAAGAGAGAGAGAGACAAAACAGCAGTGGAGTGTGCTTCTATGGTCTTTCTCACATGGAGAGGTCTTATAGGTCTTTTTCTTATACAGTTGTGATGCCCAGTTTTAGACATTTGCTTTCACATTATTACTATATTTTTAGTGTTTTATTATGCTTATCTAATTATACTATGGCAAAAATGTGACAGTGTACAGAAATACAGTACAAATGCTTAGAGGGCACAGGCTAGCCTTTGACTGTAGAGTTAGTTTAGGGAACCAAGACCAGAATCAGAGCATCTTGATTTCCATCTTGAAGTTATTTTCATTAAATAGACGGAAGTAAAGAAGTTTCTTAGTATGAGTCATACCATTTATGAAAATAATAAACATGGGGGCGCCTGGGTGGCTCAGTCGGGTAAAGCAGCTGCCTTTGGCTCAGGTCATGATCCCAGGGTCCTAGGATTGAGCCCTGCGTTGGCCTCCCTGCTCAGCAGGGAGCCTGCTTCTCCCTCTCCCTCTGCCTGCCCTTCCCCCTCTGTGTGCTCTTTCTTTCTCTCATCAAATAAATAAATAAAATCTTTAAAAATAATAGTAATAAAAAACATGGATTTGTTGATGATAATAAATTGTCAATAACAATTATCATGATTTTAGTTATGCCAAAGTAAATTTATAATTTAATGTGTTATCTTGATGCAAAAAAAACCCAACTGTTGAAGAATAGAATTTTTACTGTACTCCCTAATCCTGACTGTTGAGCACTCTAGTACTCTTCATTTTGGTCCCTTTATGAAGTCATGTGGATACATGGTCCTCTGAGCCTCACCAACACAGTATAAAATGGCACTTACTTATAGATTGCTCACCAGCACCCCCAACTGGTAGATGCTCTCATTTTCACTGGTTTATATTAAGGAAATACGTGAAGTTCATACTTGGGTAAAGAATTTATTGTTACTAAATGGTTCATATCTCTAGGTTCCCCCCACCACTAGCTCTAATAAGAGAACTTTTTCTTCTCCCAAACAAAATTGTGCAGACTCCAAAAGCATGACACAAATAAAGGTAAAACCACCGTGTTTGAAGTGAGGATAGGGAACGCAGAGCCCTACCAATTTGCCAACCCCTGACATCTAATTTTAATTTCTGAGGTAACATGATATGTAAACCAGCGATCTAGTTCAACTTCCTCAGTTTACAAATAAAAAAACACAGCTCAGAGAGATTTCATGTCTCACTCAACATCAGATAGCTTATTAGAATTAGAGCCAGGATGAAGGAACAAGGCTGTGAACCTCAATGCTTTTTTGAGTACAGTATGTGACCTGGGCTAAAGTCCTATTGGTACATGAATGAACTACTCACACTGCCAATCCTACAGATAGAAATGTTTAGAGTATTCCAGCAGGGAGGGAGAGCTTTACCTTTGAATCCAAAATATCTAAATGCTTTCTAATTTGTTTGTTTTAATTTCACGTGGCTTATTTTATTATTTCTTTTTTTTTCGGTAGGAAATGAGCAGGGAACACAAGATAGATAAATAGAGAAAGATACAGACACCCACACAAGCTGTGCAATTATAGTGTTGTGTAGGCGAAAGGCTTGTTAAAAATGAATCTCTTTTCTTATGACTCCCTAGAGTCCAGCCAGTTATCCCTGTACCTGGAGCTGAGCTGTGTACACAATAGGGACCAGGCTTTTTTTTTTATTATTGTTATTAAACTCTATATGGTGGATTTTAATCTTTTTAATTTCTTTGGGAGCAGGTGAGTCACATGCAAAAACCAAGAACTGGTTAGGAAAAAAAAAAAAAGCATGTTCCTCTTTATAAAGAAACCATTTTGTTCCAAATATGACATGAGGTATTTACTTATTACTTTAGGGTATATGCTCATTTCAGTAAAAGATTTAATCCTTAAGAATTAGAGACTAAATTTCTCTTTCCCTCCCTATTCTCTAGCTACCAAAAAGGACAAAGATCAGGAATTCCAAATGATTTTTAGATTTCAGGTTGCATGGAATTTTAGGACTTTTATTTCAAATCAAAAGAAAATATATTCTGCATTTTATTTTTTAAAGTGTGAGCCCACTTATGTGGCTATATATTTATGTGCATAGGTATTTCAGCTACTGCATTCTTGCTTGAAATAGGTCTTAAATACCTCTGCTGGTTTGTCATGTTTTTGCTTATAAGTCCTTCAGATTCAAATGGCATAGGTGAAAATATTTTTCCTTGTCTAGCTGTTTGACAATTTCAGACATATCTATGAGAAATTGCTTCAAGATTTTGTTTAATACATTCCTTGCTTATAAGCTCAGTCAAAGGAAAAGCCAATATAAACTACACTCAGCAGAATGTAAAATGGTGCAGCTGCTGTGGAAAACAGTTTGGTGGTACCTCAAAACGTTAACTGTAGAATTACCACATAACCTTACAATTCTGCTTCTAGGTACACACTCAGAAGTATCAAAAACAGGGACTCAAATACTCATACACCAATATCTGTAAAAACACTATTTAACAATAGCCAACAGGTGTAAACAAGTTAAGCATACATTGAGAACATCCATCCTTACAATGGGATATTATTCAGTCATTTAAAAAGTTCTCTTCCATGCTATGATGAGGGTGAACCTTGAAAACATTATGCTAAGAAAAATAAGCTAGACAGAAAAAGTCAAATATTGTATTATTCTACTTATATGAAATATCTAGAATAGATATGAATATGAAATATCTAGAATAGGTATATTGGTAGAGACAGAAAGTAGGGACCGGGGAAGGAGGAATGGGAGGTTATTGATTAATGGATAAAGAGTTTCTATTTGGGAGAAAAAGATGTTGGAGATAGTGATGATGGTTGTACAATATTGTGAATGTAATTAGTGCCACTGAATTTTATACTTAAAGTGGTTAAAAGGGTGAATTTTTAAATATTTTACCACAATTTAAAAAAAGAATAAAGTATACCATCTCCTAGAGGAAAAATAAAGACAAACAGCAGGAAAAATCTTATTTATCCCCAAAATTACCATTACTGAAATAGCTGAGGCTGCCCACCATGGGACTCTGAGCACCTGATATCAGGTGAGAATGTATTTATTATTATTGTGCTCCTTATCCCTGAGAGGCACTGTTGAGCTGTAGATATGCATGTAAGCTGTTGTGGTGCTTATATACCCAGCAGAAAAGCTCGAGAAACATCAAGCAAATAGACAAGCAAAAAGAGAAAAATGCAGGTTGTAATAATTGTCATAAAGGAAAGAAGTCAAAGGTATGAAATTGTGTGTGTGTGTGTGTGTGTGTGTGTGTACATGTGTACATGCGTGCACTGATGGGGATGAGTGGAGGAGGACCCTTTTCAAAGGAAACATATGATTCAGAGTGAAGGGAAAAATCAAAATAAACACAAAGTCAGAGGACATAGGGAAGGCAGGTCAGTCTAGCCATTCAGCCACATGTTAGTGGTGGGTAAAAAAAAAAAAAAAGAAAGAGGGGAAGGGGGAGGGGGAGGAAGAATATGACCAAGTTTACCTCACGCACCAGCCACACTGAGGGAGGAAGTATACCCAAGAACAAGGTGCCAACTTTGCTAATATATTAAGTGTAAGTATAAGATGAGTTTTAAATTGCTATCAAATAGAATTTGGCCAGAGCAATCCAAGACTGCTAGAACTGTATCTTACAATCATCTATTTCCCTTGAGGCTTCAGAGGCAATTGTATACTCAATGAACAATGACAAATGAGAAATCAAAGTTCCACATTACTTTTAGTTGGAATAATCCCTATAACTGCCAATGAAACTTTCTGGAAAAGCTGGATTGAAGTGTGTGAATTAGACTCAATATTCCTAAGCAAAACTTTGTACCTCAAAGTCCAAATCTTACTACTAGCTGGCTCTGAAGCTCAAAGTGATGAATATTCCTGAGCATAAAAGTTCTAAGAAAAGGCGGCCAGGAAGGCAAGGTTGATGGGTTTCCTTGGGGAGTGTAGAGAAGAGAGAGCCACATACATTTGGGTGACCTCACTCTGTTAATGTGATTCAGCGGACATCCTGAAATCTGACCAGTCAGTTTAAGGTCTACTCTTGGTGCTTTGTTAGGTTAATCTGAGATATTGAAAAGGATTTTCAAAAAAATAATAATAATAGAATAGTAATGCATACCAGTCTGAGGGAAAAAATGACCAAAGCTTTGGAGATTGTACTTCAATATACCTAGAAACTAAAATACAGTAGTAAAAGAAGATATAATAGGATAATAAGCTGAAAATCAAACTTAAGATCATATTACTTCTGAAAAAAGAGCAAAAAATTACCCTCTTTATGCTTGGGCAATCATTTTTAAGTTCATAGGAAAACAGTTACCTCATCTGGGCTGGTATGTGAAAGATGGATTGCAGAGGAAAGAGACTACCCCAGGAATGGTTGCAAGGATGCTATCACTACTGACCAGACATATTACTAGAAAAGTCTAATAATTTATTTTTTCTTTTATCATGTAAGATGAGGATGAATCATGACTATTATTTTCATTGTCAAAAACTCTATCAGGCAATCCTGGGCTTTTCAGGAGCTATACCTCCTATTGCAACTACCAGCTAGAAGGCAGGAACCGCAGGTTTGCTGTACTTTGAAAAGCACTGCAAGACAGACAATGTCCACATGGCACTCTAGTCACAATTATTTTTATTGTACATGTCATTTGATCAAATATTAAAGACCTAATATTTGTAGAAAAATGATAAAATATGGGAAAGGATGAATAAGAAACATTGCCCTGAGTTTTATCTCATTTTGACAACCATAGTTAATATTTTAGTACATATTCTATTTTTTGATGGCATTGTTTTATAATACCCTTTTACCAGTATTGTCTTATTTTGCTTTTAGTCCCTTCAGATGCTATTTTTTCCAGTTGTGGTGGGATTCTGTACAAATGGCATGAATCACATACAACAGAGAGAACACGTGACATGTTTTTAAAGCTACTGCCAAACTTTCTGCTGTGAGATTCTGGAACCATGTATATGTGTTTATACATTTTTATTTAAATTGTTAATGATTCTATGAGGAACATTTCTTAATTGCTACTCTTCTAATTAATACACTGGGGAATAGAGAAGTGAATTGCCAAGATTATATAGATAGGAATGGCAGACCTGGGATTTGACCCTTTTTTTTCTTGATTCCAAAGTTCTACATTTTCACAATTATGTTATTTTGCCCTTCTCCCTGGTAAATGGTAAAACTTTACCCAGTTGCTCCTTGTAATTGCAATAATTTCAAATACACAGATGAGTAAAAATAGCTGCAGAGAAATTGTGACATCTTAAAGTCATACAAATATTTAGTGATAAGATACAGCATAAGAGGCCAGGCCTTGAGTTGTGGTCCAGCACTATGCCTTCTAAAGTCTACTCTGTTGTGATGAAATAGCATTTTATTATATTTCCACCATTTTTCTTTCTTAGTCTTCTCTCTCAGTTGCACCCTCTCTCTTTCTATGTCCATTCATGGCACTAGTAGCAGGTCTGGACAGAGCAGGAGCACAGAAGACCACAGAGGGTTCCCTGGGGTTTTTGTGGGAGGCTGAAATGTCACCAGTTGTGACCTTCTGGCTGTTAGCAGGCTTCCAGCCAAACTCTACAATGACAACTACAAGCTAACATTAATGGGGGTAAACACTATATGCCAAATAAGCCTCTAGGAACTTTGATTCTCATAAACATCCCCATTCTACAGATGAGTACACTATGGCATAGAAGAGCCAAATAATCTATGCAAGGTCTCACAGCTGGAAAGACAGAACAACTAGAATTTGGAGTCTGGCATCTGTTTCCAAGCCAGCATTCTTTACCTATTACCCAAAAATCTTCAAACTAACTCTTAAATTATGAGGACAGCCAGACAAAATAAAGATCGTCATTGGCAGTTATAGGTGTTCAGAATAGTTAATGAGCACCTGGAATTATTTAGTATTTCTTTTTATTAATAATAGTAACAGATGGTGTACCAACAATAGGCAAAATGGGTCATTGCAGCCAAATGGACTGACAGCAAATTCAGCTTAGCCACACTGTAGGATGCACACAGTCCACATAGGAGATACTTCTGGAGCTCCTGGTTCTGGTGAACAGGGGGCACTGTGCTACAGGACACCACAGGATATCTTCTTCATAAGGCCATGACATTCAAAATCAGGAGATGTAGCTGACTTTCCTAATACATAGAAATAAGCACAGAAATTTACATAAAATGAGGAAACAGAGGAATATGTCCCAAATGAAAGAAGGACAAAGCCATGACAAAAGAGCTAAATGAAACAGAGATAAGCAATATACCTGATAAAGGATTCAAAGTAGTGGTCATAAAGATACTCACTGGACTTGAGAGCAGAGTGAATAAACTCAGTGAGAACTTCAACAGAGAGAAAATATAAAAAAAAGCCAGTCAGATATGAAGAACTCAATGACTGACATAAAAAATACACTAGAGGGAATCAGTTGCTAATTAGAGAAGGCAGAAGAACAGATCAGCGATCTGGAAGACATGGTGATGGAAAGCAACCAAGCTGAACAGTTAAAAGAAAAGAGAATACTAAGAAATGAGAATAGATTAAGGTGACTCAATGACATCATCAAGTGTAATAATATACACTGTGTTATAGGGATCCCAGAAAGAGAAGAGAGTAAGAAGGGGACAGAAAATTTATTTCAAGTAAAATAGCTGAAAACTTTCCTAATCTGGGGAGGGGAATAGACATCCAGATCCAGGAAGCACAGAGAGCCTCCAACAAAATTAACCCAAGGAAGTTTACACCAAAATACATAATAATTAAAATGGCAAAAAGAAGTGATAAAGGGAGTATTTTAAAAGCAATAAGGAAAAACAGTTACATACAAAGGGTATCAGATAATTTTCAGCAGAGATTTTGCAGGCCAGAAGGGAGTGGCATGATACATTCAAAGTGTTGAAAGGAAAAAAAAAAAACTGCAACCAAGAATACTCTACCTAGCAAACTTACCATTCAGAATAGAAGGAGAGATAAAGAGGTTCCCAAACAGAAGTTAAAGGAGTTCATGACCACTAAACTTTATAAGAAATGTTAAAGTGAATTCTTTGAATGGAAAGACAATAAGCAGGAGTAAGAAAGTTTTTTTTTTAATATTTTATTTGAAAGAGAGAGACAGGGATATATAGAGAGAGCACTAGCTGGGAGGAGAGGGAGAAGCAGGCTCCCCACTAAGCAGGGAGCCCGATATTGGGTTTGATACGAGGACCATGGGATCATGATCTGAGCTGAAGGCAGACGCTTAACCAGCTGAGCCACCCAGGCACTCAGGAGTACAAAACTTATAAAGGAAAAAAAATTCACACATAAAGCAAATGTATAATAAAGTATGGGTTAATCACTTATAAAACCAGTATGGTGGTTAGAGCACAAAAGCAGTAAAATCAATTATATCTACAAAACTCAGTCAAGGGAGTCACAAAATAAAAGGATGTAAAGCATGACATCATATACACAAAACATGGTGGGAAAGTAAAGATTTAGTGCCTTGCAAATGAGTTCAAACTTAAGCAACCATCAATATAAAGTGTTATACACATAAGATGTTATATATGAAACTAATAGTAACCACAGATCAAAAATTTATAATACACAGAAAATAGAGAAAGCAATTCAAGCATAACAGTAAAGAAGTCATCCAACCACAAGAGAAGAAAGCAGAAGAAAGGAACAAAGAAGAAATACAAAGACAACTGTAAAACAAAACAAAACAAAAAAGGCAATCAGCACATATTTATAAATATTTACTTTAAATATAAGTATACTATTGTTCTAATCAAAAGGCAGGGTGAGTGAATGGATAAAAGAAAGCAAGACCTATTCATATCCTTCCTACAAGAGACTCACTTCAGACCTAAAGACACATGCAGATTGAAAGTGAAGGGGTGAAAGAACATTTACAATGCAAATGGAAGCACAAAGAAAGCTGGGAAGCAATATTTACACTGGACAGAATAGACTTTAAAACAAAGACTATAACAAGAGATAAAGAGGGATACTACATGAGGCACCTGAGTGGCTCAGCTGGTTGGCATCTGACTCTTGGTTTCAGCTCAGGTCATGATCTCATGGATTGTGAGATCAAGCCCTGTATTGGGCTCCTCGCTCAGCCGGGAGTCTACTTGAAAATTCTCTCCCTCTACCCCTCCTCCCACTAATGCGCATGCTCTCTCTCTCAAATAAATGTCTTTAAAAAGGATACTACATAATGATAAAGGAAAAAATCCAACAAGAGGATATAACAATTATAACTATGCACACAACATAGGATCACCTAAATACATAAAGCAATTATTAATAAACATAAAGGAAAAATTTGACAGTAATACAATAATAGTAAGAGACTTTAATCCTCCACATACATCAATGGATAAATCATCCAGAGAGAAAATCAACAAGGAACTATTGTCTTTGAATGACACATTAGACCAGATGGACCTAACAGATATGATAGAACAGTCCCTCCAAAAATAAAATACACATTTTTTAAAGAACACATGGAACATTTTCCAGAATAGATCACGTTATGCCATAAAACAAGCCACAATACATTCAAAAAGATTGAAGTCATATCATGCATCTTTTCTAACCACAACATTATAAAACTAGAAATCAATCATGAAGAAATCTGCAAAGAACACAAATACATGAAGGTCAAATAACATGCTACTAAACAATTAATGAGTCAGTCAAGAAATTAAAGAGGAAAGTAAAAACATACATGGAGACAAATGGAAATGGAAACACAACAGTCTTTAGTATGCAGCAAAAGCTGTTCAAAGAGGGAAATTTATAGCAATACAGGCTTAGCTCAAAAAACAAGAAAAATCTCAAATAAACAACCTAACCTTACATGTAAAGTAGCTAGAAAAAGAAGAACAAACAAAGGCCAAAAGCCAACAGGAGGGAAGAAATAATAAGTCTTAGAACAGAAATAAATGAAATAAACTAAAACAACAACAACAAAAAAACCAAAACAAAAAACAAACAAACAAACAAAAAACCCCAAAACCCACAACAGAACAAATGAATGAAACCAGGAACTTGTTCTTTGGAAGGATCAACAAAATTGATATACATTTCACCAGACTTATCAAGAAAAAAAGAGAGAAGACTCAAATAAATGAAATGAAAGAGTAGAAATAAGTACTGACATCAAAGAAATACAAAGGATTATAAGAGAATATTATTAAAAAGTGTATGACAAAAAATTGAACATCCTAAAGGAAATGGATAATTTCCTAGAATCATGTAAGCTTCCAAAATGGAATCAGGTATACATATAGATACACACACATCCCCACACATGCACACTAGAATATTCCATAAAAAAGAAACAAGATCTTGCTGTTTGCAACGACATGGATGGACTTAGAGAGTATTATGCTAAGTGAACTAAGAGAAGGAAAATGCCATATGATTTTACTCATACGTAGAATTTAAGGAACAAAACAAAGAAAAAAAAGAGACAAAGGAAAACAGCAGACTCTTAAAGACAGAGAAAAAATTGTTGGTTGCCAGAGAGGAAGTGAGGGGGGATGGGCAAAATAAAGGGGACTAGGAGTACGTTTATAGTGATGAGCACTGAATAAGTATGGAATTGTTGAATTGTTATATTGAACACCCAAAACTAATATAACACTGTATGTTAACTATACTTCAATTAAAAAATACATATTTAAAAAAATAATAGTGACTGATTATATTCTATTTTAACCTTTTTCAGTATGGATCATTTACCATTTTTTTAAAGATTTATTATAAATTTATTTTAGAGAGAGAGTGTGTGTGAGTGGGGAGAGGGGCAGAGGGAGAGAATCATCAAGCAGACTCCCTGCTGAGCGGGGAGCCCAATGTGGGGCTTGATCTCACAATCCATGAGATCATGACCTGAGCTGAAACCAAGAGTCAGACGCTCAATGGACTGAGCCATTCAGGCACCCCTGGATCCCTTACCACTTTCAAACATGGTAGTGTGTTTTAATCTATCTAATTGCTCCATGCTAATTCACTTAGCAGAGGAAGATGATGTTTAAGTAGGATTAAGTGATTTGCAGGAGGTCACAGAGTTAATATGTGATAAAACTCAAAATTTATGCCACATTTCCTAATTTCAAGAAAGGTATTATATTCATTATGCCATGATTATGGTTATTTTTAACACAGATAATTTCCAAAATTTTGGTATGCATTTATTTTTCAAAAACTTACCAACATCGGTTTCTCCTAGGAGTATAGGTTTGCCACTGCCTAAAATAAAAATAGATAAAATAATGCAGAGCTTTATTTTTTTAATTTTTAATTTTTGAAGATTTTTAAAAATTAATTTATTGAGAGAGAGAGAGCACAAGCAGGGGGAGTGGCAGAAGGAGAGAGGGAGAAGCAGGCTCCTTGCTGAGCAGGGAGCCTAGTGTGGGACTTGATCCCAGGACTCCGGGATCATGACCTGAGCCACAGGTAGACACTTAACCGACTGAGCCACCCAGTGCCCCAATGCAGAGCTTAATATTTTTTTTTTTATCCCAGATGGAAAGCATTACTTCAGTAATGCTACTTATACTTTAAGGAGAGATCTAGTGGGATAACCTCTTGAAAATAAGTCACGGATCTATGTATAAATATTTTCAAAATTTTAGGATGGCTAATAAAGTGATAAAGTATGTTTCATATCCTAAAAAATTCACATTCACTTTAGAGAAACTCTTGTTTCAGTTTTCCTGTGTTAGGAGTCTTTCATCAAAATGGCCCAATGTAAATGCTAGAAACGCTCCAGTATCAGCTGAAATTAACAAACCAGTAACTGTAAATGCTTTTGATTTACTTGTTGGTAAACACCAGTTCTTTTATCTGCCTTATAAAGATGCTTTAAAATTAATTCAGGCCTACCAAACATGGAGGACCAATGTAATTGATTTTCTACTCTGTGTTAAGTAGATTTAAGGGTACTTCAAGAAATTTGAATATTGTATTTTTAAATTTCTTTGCGGTCTTTGGATCTTGATCTTTGTCTTCTACATTTTTAAAATGTTTCTGAAAAAAAGTGTAAGATTACAGTGTAGTGAATGCATCTGTTTCTACCCCAGGCCCCACCACCCTTTCCAACTCTGCCCTCCTCCAGGCTTTATGTTCCTAAGAGGCAGAAACTCTGTTTTATTCATTAACTCATGTCTATATCTGGCATTAGTAAGTGTCTAATAAATGCCTTTTAGAATGAGCATTTGAGAGATCCTGAAAGAGCCCTGCACTCAAACTCAGATATCAGGAAGATAGTCCTTCAGGAGAATCAATCTAACAAGAAATCCCTCCCTCTTTATTAGATTAAACTCTTTGTTCTCATGCACATGTCCTCTGCTCTTTGGAGCCTCCTGCTTTCAGGGTCCTCATAAATAAATATTGAGCTCTCTTTGGGAATAGGTATTCAGATATGTTTTATTTCCCAGCTCTTCCCTACCTCATAATCTTCACCTCAGTAAGAATGATTTATCTGCAAGAGTAACATTTCCCTGCAGTTTTTGAAAGAACAACAGATAAAACATATGAACACATTAGGCCATCCAGTCAGAATGATTGGATGCAGATGTATGATGCATGCATGCTTCCAGTGGAACCCATGATTCAGTTGTATACTCATATACCAATAAAACATGAGTACACTCTGAGAGGGCTAGGACTTGCATTTATGGAGTCTTTTATATTAACATAATAATCCTAGATGCTTAACAGATAATGCAGTGTGATAGTTCTCCTTTCTAATGCAACTTTCCCCTCTGTATATAGTGAGTTGAATGGTGGTCCCCCAAAAGTTAGATCCATGTCCTAACCCCCAGGACCTGTAAATGTCCTTATTTACAAGCATATATTCTAGAGATACAGTGTCCTGTATACATATGTATGATTTAATATGTACATAATGCATTATATAAGACACACTTTATATTTGCAGGCTTACATGAGTATTTTATTTCATACCTATGTTCCATAGATACTACAACTTTGATGAATACAATATGGCAGCACGAATTAATTATAATTATTTTTGGTGAATAAAATATTTCAGAGTATGGGATCCAAGAGGAAAATATAATAAATGCTCAAAGGTTCTCTACGTGGTAAAGAGTTGATAACTAGACCCAGACTTGCATACATACATTCACAGTCTCATACCTTTCACAATGCCTTTGTCTTCACTTTCCTTTGCACAAGGTCAGTTTAGTTTTACTCTTAATACCTCATTTGTTAATTCCTTATCTTTCCCTGAACTTCATCTTTTTAGTGTATCCTTTTCATCAGTTGGCTACTAGACCCTTGACTGTCTATCTGAAGGTGCTCCTCCTCCCAATTATTTATCCTATTTTCAACTGAAGCATTATCAGTTCATGCTGTAATGCTATTACAAACTCTGAAATGGTTTTCCATCTCACTCAGAGTGAAATCCATTGTCCTTACCTGGTTAACAAGCCCTAAAGTTCTGTCACACCCTCTCCTCCTAACATTCCCCCCCCCCAACTCCCCTTTGATTATTCCCTCTCTAATAAACCAGCCAGTTGACTTGCTTTTCTTTGAAAAGTGTCAGAAATCCTCTGTCCTCAAGGCCTTTACATTTGCTCTTCCCCCAGATAGAGATATAGATATACCTCTCTCTTCATTCAGTATGTGAATAAGTCTGATCATAATCAGGAGGCTATCCCTGGCTACCTTATTTAAAATAGCATTTCCTTTTTTATTTTCTAATCTCTTACTCTTCTTTATTTCCATACATATTTATTTTTATGTTTGGTGTCTGTGTCTCTTTAAGAGAATATAAGCTTGATAGAAGCAGGAAGTGACTGTCATGTGCTCACTGCTGCTTCCCCAGGTCTTAGAAATGTGCCTAGCATAAAGTCAACCTCAATAAATATTTTCTGAATAAATACATATATTCATTTTTTATCATTCAACATTTGAGCACCTAATAATAATGTTTTTTGAATTCTCAGTATGTACCAGCAAATGTGCCAGGCAAATTACATGGACCATTTCCATTTAATCCTGACAAACATCTTTTGAGGTGAGTTGTCTTATTATGTGCTCTTCACAAATGAATAAATGAGGCTGGGAGAAATTGAGAAATTTGCCCAAGGTTACACAGCTTTTAAGTGGCAGAGGGCAATATTTAACCCTAGATATCCTAGCTACAGACCCCAAGCTCTCCCATGTTATGTTATAGCAGAATTGCATGAAAGGCATACAGTAGGATGGGGGCTATAGCAGAGTGAAGATGGGAGGCCCTTGGGGAGCTTCTCACAGAATCATCTAAATCATAACTGATGAGAAATTGCCATGTAAAGAAATGGGTGAAAGGATGGAACCACTTCCAGAAGTGAGAACAGCCTGTGTAATTCCAGAGTTGTGAAAAAAACATGGCTCATTTGTGAAATTCATTTTGGCTGTTTGCATAGAAGGTGGGGGAACAAAATAGAAGCATTTGGCTTTTTTAGCCCTAGGTTTGTGATGCATTCAGAGGAGGAGGCTTCAAAAATGTTAAGTAATTAAAAATAAACAACCCAGAAGAGATGAAAAGAAAATATCAGAGGCTATAGGAAGATGTCTGTTGAGAGCGATCAAGCAAATGATCACTTTTCAAAGGCCAAGGAGAAGACAGACCTCCCTCTAATTGGTAAACTGGGAAATATTGCTGAAAAGTTAATGTGAAAACTTGATAGCAAAATTCCCTGTTGTTTCCAGAGCTTATTCACAAGGATGCATGTATATGAAAGGAGCAAAGCCTGGATCCTTGGTTTCCCCAGTCTTTGTTGTGTGACCAATATAGCAATTAAGGCAACACTGCAAGACAAATAAGAAATCAAAGAACATGAGGCTAGAAACTACCTCAGGAGAGGCCTAAGATATTAGAGTCAGGAAGAACTGGGTTAGAATTCTACTTCTGTCCCTTCTTGACTTTGGGATTTTATGCAGCTTACAATTATCTCAAATTTTGAATATAAAGAGGGAAAGATTTTTTTTTCATTTTAATGTTTTTTTATTATATTATGTTGGTCACCATACAGTACATCCCTGGTTTCTGATGTAAAGTTTGATGATTCATTAGTTGCGTATAACACCCAGTGCACCATGCAATACGTGCCCTCCTTACTACCCATCACCAGTCTATCCCATTCCCCCATCCCCCTCCCCTCTGAAGCCCTCAGTTTGTTTCTCAGAGTCCATAGTCTCTCATGCTTCATTCCCCCTTCTGATTACCCCCCCTTTCTTTATCCCTTTCTTCCCCCACCGATCTTCCTAGTTCTTATGTTCCGTAGATGAGAGAAATCATTTTATATCACTTTATAGGTTCATTGTGACAATTAAGTGCATTAATGTATGTGAAAAGACCTAACAGCATTGAAGTCAGACAATAAACAATAGCTGTTATTTTGTTAGTGTTCAGCCCAAACAATTGATTTCAAACTGAGGGCTTCAGAGGGGAGGTGGGCAGGGGAATGGGATAGACCGGTGATGGGTAGTAAGGAGGGCATGTATTGCACAGAGCACTGGGTGTTATACACAACTAATGAATCATCGAACTTTGCATCAGAAACCAGGGATGTACTGTATGGTGACTAACATAATATAATAAAAAAACATTAAAAAAAATAAAAAACAGATAAGGGAAAATGACTAAGTGGAACTTGTTAATTACCTAATCTACCAGCTACCACTGGAGCTGTCCATCTCTTCATCACCACCAAATAGATCTTGATTCCATTAAAGATCTTATACCTGACCTAAAAATTCCATCTGATTTTCAGCCTCTAATTACCATCCTCATAAAATCAGGGACCTACTTCACCTTCATGTAAGGTCTTCAGAATTCACCTTGAATATGGGGACAGATGTGTTTGGCAATACTAGAATGACTCTAAAGTAACAAACTCTGTGTTTTGTAAAGTGGCTCTGGCAGCATCATTTTCCCAGAAAGCCATCACGAATCAGAGTGGGCTAAATATGCCTGCTCTGCACTGCAGAACAGCTTTTACCTCTGTGTTACTATTTCATTATCTACTGGAATTAGCGATTTAGTGGCCCTCTGTAGAAGGTAAAGACAGATGCAGTGCCCCACTGATCTCTGAATCACCTGCTCATAGCAAGGGTCCAATATAATACATAGTAGATATTCATAAAATTTAATATAATCTAATATGTGTTTTGTTGCAGGTGATATACCCTCCATAGAGAAAGTTGTTACTGTTTTAATTGTATTAGTATTATGAGAATGGCAACAGATTTAGCTATTCA